>NW_025335317.1:8369166-8443275 GCF_004798865.1 Varanus komodoensis
GTGTGTGTGAGAGAGAGAGAGAGAGAGAGAGAGAGAGAGAGAGAGAGAGAGAGGGAGAGAGAGAGAGAGGGAGAGAATTTGTGCGTAATACAGTCCTGCACTCTGCAATTAATGCAACTGTGTGCAAATCATCTAAATTTGCACAAATTGTACAACAGAGGCCTGAATTTTTCTTAAATCTGAAATTAAGAGCAAAACTCTTCAAAGTGGCCAGGGTGGCCTATGTTCATATCCAGAGTGTCATCGGCAGGTCTCTTCCTCCCTTTTTCTTCTCCAGCAAACACAGACCTTTTACTAACTTTAACAGATTACAAAACAGTATAAATCAAAGCAGCATCTTTCTTGAGAAGTAGGAGAAACATCTGTCCATGTGAAGAGTGGCATCCCAACTGAAACTTCCACTCCTTCCCTCCCTTTTAGAAACGATTCGGACTCCACCCTCAGGGTGACTCTTGATGCTTGAAGGTTAGGTGGTGGAAATGCCAGACACTTCTTAATTTGTCCTGTCACTTTGCCTGCCATCTCCTCATAGGGCAAGGAACTCCCCTGGATTTCCTCCCACTCCCACCAGTTCTGAAATGCACCCCCTTTTCCCAAGGGTGGCTGATTCTCATGTCCTGGATGAGAATCTTCACTAGACAACCTTGAAACCTCTGTGCACTTCTCATGTTCAATGTCACAGTGAGTTGGCCCCAATTTGCAAGACAGGCGTTTCCCAGCTCCAAATGGGTAGAAATATTTTGACCAATTTCATGGAAGCAAAAGCAAAATAGCAACAGCAACCAGCTCAACCCACATTTGGCCACTGGTTGGAAATGTGTTGAAAGTTCATCAATCTTAGGAAGAATTTGGCACAAATTTAATTGCAGAAACATTTAAAAGTACAAGTGAAAATTCATATTTTCTCCCGCAGACTTGCATGTGAAATGCACGTCGTGTAGGGGTTGCCTATTTGGCGGGCTGTGTAATTTTGGAAGTACTAAACTGTACAGATGCATTTGCACCAGGTCTGATTACCTCAATGAGCAGATGACAGAATGAGAGGTGCCTGGCGGCCCATGAAATGCAAACAGAATGGATTCAACAAAGTCAATACATCCTTAGTTGGTCCTTAGTCACACAAAACATTTCTATCATCTCACACACAATCCTCATTGATTGGATCAGCTCACACATTCCACTGCGATAAAGTGATAGGAAATCTCTAGCTGCTATCATTGGCATTGGCAGGGAAAGAAGCCAACGGCCTGTCTTGGAGAACCAAGTGGAAGAGGGGCTAGTTGAAATGTCTCCTCCAAATGGCAGATGGGAGACACCATGTTTGGGCAGGGGGCCTTGTTGAAGGACTACAACCCCTTTGAGAGTGGGACTGGCTCAGCCACTCCTTCACTTTTAAGTGGCTTACAAGCTCAGGGTCTCAAGGAACAGGGGTGCCTTCACTGTCGCAAATCATCGTCTAGACATACTCCCATCTGGGCTTCTTTGAACATTCTTCTCATGGAATCCCCACCCACTCTGGACTGTTGTCACTTGAACCTTGCACTATTAAAGGGTCTTCTCTACTCTGTGTAGAACATTTAGTTTTTGCTGTGGTTTATAGATTTTCATCACAGATATCTCAAGTTTTCCAGATGTCTTGGGGTTATGCCAACTCTTGGACTTTATTATATCTGAACCCCTGCAGCACTGATTCCACACTGGAAGCGTTGACCATCAATATCTCTGCACGTATGGGATTATGTATTCTGGACTTGCTTGTAAATCTGTCTTGACTTGTGAATGGGATAGGCCTTGACCCATTTAGCACCTGGCTTCCAATGAAGGTTTAGAGCTTGGACTAAACCTCAGCCTGTGTGGATTCATTCAGATATATTTCTTGAACCCTCTTTGCCTGGGTAGGCTTACTCCAAGAACAATTCAAGTCCTTGTCCTCTATTCAGCGGCATAGAGATTGCGCTGAGGAACCTGGAATGTCTGGAATGATGGCAAATTTCATCCAGGTGACAACTTATGAAATCTACCAAGGATATCTTTTTAATGACAGCTATCCATGTACTAAATGCAGATGGCAGGGTTGAAGAGAACATTTTTGATGGGTGTTTCGATTTCTACACTCCTTTCCATTCTTCAGCAGAATAAACCATGTTGGCCCATTAAAAAAAATCTGAAATCCACAGGCAGTAAGTTTATCAGGAGTAGGACTAGCAAAACTGCACAAAATTGCGGGCAAGTTTTTGATATCTGCAGATGGTTAATTGGATTAGATGCTACAAGAGGCAGGGGTTGAACATAAAAGAGAAATAAAGGCTGATATAGGTTTAAACTGGTGTGGAAGGGGAGTAGGTTTTACTATGTGCCATGCAGGTTTATGGTTGCCAGTTAGGCAGTTTGGACAAAGTAAATTGAACATTTTGGAAAATAAAACATCCTGCTGCTCCACAGATTTGCATCCAACCTTGGTCAAAATACAAAGGTTCTTTGGAAGACAGAGAACAGAAAGAAGAAATAACTTAGAACTTGTTACATCAATAAAATTTGTTGTTAATTTGGGGTTGAACAGAAGGTCAAAGAAAAGTAAATAGATACCAACTGGGTGGTTTTATGTACTGGATGGAGAAACTGTAACTATTGATTTGCCAAAATCCAAGCTTGAGCAAAGTTTGGAAATGTTTTGAGGCATGTCTTCATGCACTTTTCTTTGGAGTGAGGAAATGGTCTGATGAATCTGTTCCATCATGATGATGATGATGATGATTCTCCTTTGTATGATTTTGTTAAGTCCAAGCCAACAGCTTGAGCATTGCTTTTGAGCTTAGCATTATGGTGGGAGAGGCAAGAAGTATTTGGGGGCTTGCAGGCAGTTTTGGAAAGTGTGCCAGTGCATCCCCATCTTTGCAACTGAGTTCCAAGCCTCTTAACAGTTGAAAGTGATGGTTTGAGCATCATTTCCTGCAACAGCTGATGGGACTCAGAGACTGCCAGCGAATGAAAGCGAGGCTGAAACGCCATCTGCCCACTCCTAAATCCCCTTTTCAAAAGCTGAGCCTTTTTTCCTTGTGGAAGGAGAAGAGGTAGCAGGCGAAAGGTTGAAAGGTTTGTCAGCATTAACTGTAAAGCTTTTAGGGTGAGAACAAGGTTGTTTACCCATGGCTTCAACAGTTCTTTAATGTTTATAGCGATGATTATATGTACCTAAATATATGATATATATATTGTACCTACCTAACAATAATATAGCAATTACCTTTTTTTTTAAGCAGAATGTCCATGTGTAGTGTTGACATTCCTGCTTTAAAGATGTGCTTTCAGTAGATGAATGCCTTTGACTAGATTTATAGCTGATTGCTTTTGTAATTCTGTAATTTATGATTTAGTAGCTCAAGCCATTTCCCTCCCTTTGGAACAGAAAACAGACTTCCAAATGTAAATGATTTATATCACTGATTCTATGCATTGTGCATTGCACCTAGTGTATAGGTTACTTTGTGCTACCAAATTACAGGTACTGAACCAAAGTGATCAGTTAGTCATCTGCCTGATTTTGTATTTCAGTTTCTTCTCTGCACAATTCACTCTTGTTCCTGTCACATTTTTGAGGCCATTCCCAAAAAAATAAGTGCCAATATGAGAGTCCACAGCAGGCCAACTGTGTTGAAGCCAAATTCAGGCCAATTCTGTGTACCTGCAGGCATTTTGAGAGAAGTCCACATAATTTCAGTAAGGATAGAGAAGTTTCTAAGGAAAGGAGTGCACACATTGCTTTAGAACACCCTCAAAATGACGCAACCAACACCAAGGCAAAAACTCTGGTATTCTTGGATCCCGGCAGTGAGAGCGAGATGCTCTTTAGAACAAACATGTATCATCACTTGCTTAGTTTGGATATGAACGTCCTTTTCAGGAGTTTTCTGCACCTCTGTTCTCCCTGTTTCTTTCAGTTTCTCATTTCCCCCGACATAAGTTAATTTAATTTTGTTGCTGCACAAAGAAGGGTTTGCACTTCTGCAAACATTTTCCATAATAGAAGTTTGTCTAAAAATGTATTTTGCTGCACAGATGCCCCTAATATATGCATTTTAAGGCAGTGTCTTTTCCTAATATAATGCAGGTTTGTGCCCTGTGTTACAAATAGAGACATTTCTGTGTGCATTAACTCTCTCCTAATATGCTTGGAGAACTGCATCACACAGTTCTGAGAAGTGCACAGGCCAAATGCTAGTTGTGTTCCATTTCACATATTAATTTAAGAAATGTGATGTAGTAAAATGAAATTATTTCCATTCCTTCCTAACTGTACAAACAACAGGTGGGGAAAGGGAGTGGGTCAACCTAATTTCTATCCATGAGGAGCTGGACAGTTGCAGGTGTTCCTTCCACCTTCTTAACACCTATTCAGTATTAACATGAAGAACTACTCAAAAGGGTCCAATACTGTTGGGTTCACGGGCATACACTGGATCCAACTGTTGTTCTATCTAATCCAATGTAGTCTTCTCTATCCAGTGTAGTCTTCTATGCAGGATTTCAGGCAGGAGTCTTTCATGCTAGTGTACACCAAATTAAAAAGGTACCATTGGAGTGTGCAAGGCTAAATTAGATTTTGAATCATGGACATTGAGTAACACAACTTGCTTATTCCCATGCGTGCCTTCTCAGGATGTGCCCAAAGCTTCAGTGTTACCATTTTTGCTTCTAGGGAAAGTCCTGGCTCATTTCCATATGTGGAGATATTGAAAAATATTTCTAGTGTGCACCAGGAAATGTCCTAGCCAGACAATGAGAGGGTATGTTTTACATCTTCCATATCTATAAACTGGTTCCTATTTACAGTTTTCATTTCTTCCCTTCCACCCCAGTCAGAATTCTGAGGCCCTTGTTTTGCCCACCCCACGGCCTTCAATCTTTCTTAAGCTAACATTTTTGTTGTGGTTCTGCAGCCGTCAGAGCTACCTGGTGTCTGCCAATGCTGTCCTCTTATGTGTTTAGTGCTGCTCTTCGGCTGCAGAAGAAGTCTAATATAGAGACTAAAGTACTCTCTACTCAAGTGTAAAGTCATCCATTGCATTCTGCCTCATCTCCTAATCTGCAGACTCCCTGGAAAAGATACCATCACTTCATGGCATCCAAACAGACATTTTGAAAAACAATAGACTGAAGAGAAATCACATAAAATCTCAGGTCAAGTGCTTTGTTTGAGTGTCTTTGCTACATGCAGATTATAACAGACTTTTCCATTGGTTCTGGCATGAAAATCAACAAGACTGCCACATGAAGTTAAGCATGCTGAAATGCCACTAAAACCAATTGAACTTAAGCATTTAACTTTCATTCCAGTGGGTTTATTCTGCACAATGAGGCCTAATAGAGAGAATGTTTGACATATTAAAAAGGTAAAGGTTTCCCCTTGACATTACGTCCAGTCATGCCTGACTCTAGGGGGCGGTGCTCATCTCCGTTTCCTAGCTGAGGGAGCCAGCGTTTGTCCACAGACAGTCTCCGTGGTCACGTGGCCGGCATGACTAAACACCGAGGTATATGGAATGCTGTTACCTGCCCACCAAAGTGGTACCTTTTTATCTGCTTGCATTTGCATGCTTTCAGACTGCAAGGTTGGAGGAGTTTGACGTAGTAAAGGCCATTAAAATCAGTGGGACTTAATCATATAGTTGAGAAGCTGAGTCCCATTTATATCCATTTGGGATGTGCAAGATCTCTGCCTTAGTGGAATTTTCTACTTTGCCCCCTGCCCCTGTGTAATAACTATGCAAAGTTCACCAAATGTCATCAGTATCCTTACTTTTCTTATCAGTGGTTGCACCTGCTGGGGTACCTGCTTTCACCCCATTGCACACAAACTGATCAGCCTGATGCCCATTATATAGCATTAGACCTACGGATAAGTGTCCATGTGTCCCGTGGGCATTTGAAGATGGGATTTACAAGGCCACAGGCACAGACAAATTTAGATTAATTTCAGGAGAATTAATCATTTCAAATCAGCTACTGGAGAAAGGGCAACAGTCAAAGGGGCAGTGTTTGCTGCGTGTCACAAGCAAAAGGGACTCTAAAAGATCTCATTTCCCAAGTCACAAGTGCTTGGGAATTTTCTGCATGCACAGGGTGCTGGAATACAGGGATCTGGCCATTCAATGTTGAGTTATCACTGTGGATGAGAAAACTATGAATTCTCAAACTCATCAGGAAACTCCAAAACTCAAACTCAGACTCATCTCCAAACTCCATTCTGGCCTGTTTGTGTCCAGATTCTTTTTCTTTAAAACAGGAAAAGTGCACACTTTGCTACATAATATTTAAAAGGGGCATTCTCCCACTTCAGTAATCAGTGAACATGTGTATCATTTGAACAATGCATATTTTAAAGTGCACACATGTTTTAAATGTACCTTTTTGGAATGCAATTGAAAGCTCCAGAATGTGTTAGATTCTTTGCATTCATCCCCTGAAAAATGCACCCGGTTGTGTTTCGCTTTTGAACAAGATAACTTCTAATGATTTCCAAACTGTGGGTACATCCCCAACAGCTTCCATCTCATGTTCCCCAGCATCTGTGTTATGAGAAGTAGCATATAGCTATCTTGACTAGTAGCCATTGTTAGCTTTATCCTCACTGGATTTATTGAATCCCCTTTTAAAACCATCCAAATTGGTGACCACCACTAGCACATATAGTAGCAAATCACATAGCCTAATTATGCAATGTGTGAAGAGAAATGGATTTGGAAAGACCACATTCAAAAATGGGGAAGTTCATTTGAAAACTCCAGCTAAATTTCAAAGTATGTGAACATTTTTGTCTCTTTCTCTCAAGGCCAAAAAATATCATCCTAAGAAAGCAAAATATCTTTGCAATGAACTCATCACTCCCAATATAACATAGGTTTTGATTTTTCTAGGTGTCCTGTGCTAGAGTAAAGATAGGGCTGATGTGATGTCGACCCAGGAATTGACCCTGGGGCAAACTTGTAATGTGTGGTTTATTCTCCTCTTCTTCCTTATGCTACTTGGAAAATATGGCAGAAGAGAGGTGCTAAAGCACTTACTTGTCTCTATCCCAGAGATAACTGCACTTTAACATAAGCCCTGTCTGACACGTGAAGATCACCAAGGGGTCCATTTCATTGGCTGTGATTCTGTTTTGCACAGTTGTAATCAGGTTACTTGCCAACAAAAGTGAGATGCTAGAGGTTTTAATGCCTTCCTAGGGATCTTCCCAACTGGATTAAAACTTTGGTTTCCCATGGAGCATCCTAGTTAAATATCCAGCAGCACCTGTGCTGTGCAGGTCTTTCATGTCCTGTTTTGAGTGGCTTAGTTGTTGGATGCGATAAATTACCTTCTAATTCTATCTCAAAAGTTATCACCTAATGTTCCCTCCCATTAAAGCAATCCAGGCATGGGAAAACAAAGGTGCTTCTGAAAGTGCTCAGCCATAATGAGATGGATAATCAGTGTTGCTATCAACAAACTCAGAAAAGGAAAGTAAGGTTTTATTTACTTTTATTTAATGCCCCCGTTATTCTCAATTCAGTATAGTCAGTTTTCTACTTTCTGCACATGACAACCTAGGAGCTAAACATGTACAGATGGAAAGATAACATGTCCCTTGCTATGTGTGGCTCTTTTTTTAGTAAGTTCCTTAGCTGGAAGAAAATGTCACCCTTGGACTATAGCTTTGAAAAACAGTTGTCCATGAGTTGGTCCCACCAAATCAGAAAGGCCAGTAAAAGTAGATATCTCTTGAAATTGGCCTAGATGATAAAATGGGGGAGGCTGGTGTCTCCAGAGCCAATGACATGTTCACTCTGGGTTTTAGTCTGAATTTTAAAGGCACTGTCTTGGTGCTGAAACTTAAACCATGGACAGTTCCTTAAAAGTTCAGATGGCAAACTGGAATGGATACTCTGATTTTGTAAGCACTGTACTGAAAATCCAAAAGAATGTATGCATTGCTATACTGCAGCATCTCTAAATGAGCTGTGATTGTCACATTTTTAGCTGCTCATGAAATAAGGACTGAAAACCACATGGCTCTAGCAAAATTTGCACAGAATCAGTGGATTTGCACAAATCACTCCAGGTCTGTGGGGTTTCCATTTGCACAAATTTCATTAGTGGTTTAAAAAATGTGCCAATTATAGACCATCATGGTGACAAAGTCCATGAAAGAAACTGACTATTACCACTGCAATAATACTAATACTAAAAGAGAAAAAAGGTGCTGATGGTGTCAACTACAAAGGTGATGACAACCGTGTGCCTGTTTTGGTCCTGCTTCAATACACATGACTTTGCACTGGAATGTATCAGCATGTTGTTGCTGCTCTGGTGGTATTGATTGGTGATTTGGAAGTACTTATATGACTAGGAATAGAAAAAGTCGAGGTACCCTAAGGTCAAGACAATGAGCATTTTCCATTTCCATGAAGTATTCACTTCATAGGCTGCATCTCTGTTCAACAGAAATAGGAACAGACAACACTTTTGCCTTATCAGCTTGAGTACCAAAAGCAGGCCAAGTCAGTCTCTCTGTCTGTCTCTCTCTCTGGTCCACTTGGAAAATGGGAAGTTTTGTGTGTGCACGTGCGTGTGTGTGTGTTTTCTTAAACCAAGAAAATTTGCTTAACGTCTCAGTGCAGTTTCCACAAATAACACTGGGTTGATTGGCTGGAATCTTGGTGGGGGACAGTTCAGCTGGACCACTCTGCAGAATTAGATTCCTCACACATCCAGGATGGAAGCCTCTGAATTCAGAGGAATCCAAATATCTAATCTAGATACCAGGTCTCTGGAGGAGTCCAGGCATCTAATGCAGTATTGCCAAGGAATGGTGAAATCAATGTTGGCTTTTTCTGCTTCCACTCCAAACAGGCCTCCAAACCCATCCAGCAGAAGCTTGCTGGAGAACAGAACACTAGGACTGGAGATGACAAAGGGCTCCTCATATCCTGGCCCCTCCCCTCCATGCAACTGGAATAGGCCTAGGTCTTCAAAGTCCACTTTTGTGACTCAAGAGAACATCTGGCAGGTTTCTTTCTATGGAAACTGCAAAGGAAATGGTGGGGAGGAGGAACTGATTTGCAATCCCCGTCCTGACACTGTAGCCATGTCTAGGGTTTTGGAAGGGAGGCTCCAAAAAGATCTATGCTCTCTAGGAACCCCAAGATTACTCTCTTGAATTCCAGTCTCCCAGAAGCAGAAAACTGAACATTAAAAAAGGATACCAGTCAGTTGTAAGATGCTAATTCCATTTGAAGAGGGAAGTGTGACATCATAAATAACTAGAACAGAGGTGGAAGTGCTGCATTCCACATATGGTTGAGCTGGGACGCCTTCCTTCGTGAGTTTGTGTGCTTGGAGCTCTGATGATTTCCACTATGTGTGTCCTTCTTTGCAGAAGTCTCTCTTCATGCTGCAGCCCAGGTCAGCGAACCGGGATGCTCCACAGGAATGCCTTTCGGAGGACTCCTCCCTTACCTCGGGGCAGGTTCAATGGTATCACAGGACCAGCATACCAACAGCTTGAAGAGTCAAGGATCTCAGATCAGGATTCAATACCTTGCGAAGGGTAGGTGGGAAATGCAGCAGAAGCCTGCCCAAGCAGTGAGATTTTGCTATTAAAGGGGAAGAGTAAGAGTCACTGCAGCAGGATCCAGCCACCAGAAGGGATGCAAAGAAGAGCTTCAACGGCCTCCTCTTCATCTCCAGTGATGGTAGCCAGCAGAACCCGAACCCAAATCCAACCCCAATCCCACCCCCTCCCCATCCCCACCTCAACCCTCCTTGTGGCTCAAAGGTCCTTTTTGTCATCCCATCACTCACGATCCCACAGCCTCAGAGAGAAGTTAGGATGCTAAAATAGAATATCCCAGTGTTACATTACCCTGAGCTTCTCGGGAGAAATGGAAAGGTGCACACGAATAAGACTCCTATGGCTGCTCATTTACCAAACACTAGGAATGCAATATTATTGTGTGGCTGTAATACCCAGTCCCAAATGCTCCATCCCTGAGGTCTCCAAGGAGCTGGTGGGTGAATGATGGTGCATCAGGAGAGGCGGAGAGCTCTGTTGCATTCCTTCTCCAGGCCTCTCAAATATGAACACTCTCCCTATTCTTCTCCGTGGTTCACATGTGAATCTGGAGATGGAGAGAGGGACAGACATGATTGCCCTGCAAAAGCCAGGATCCACACCTCCACCTGGGAGTGGATACTATGTTTGCTCACTGCAAGATTTTTAGGACAATCGAGCATGGCTGGGACCATCTGGGGAAAAATGGGGGATGCTTATTAAGGAATAATTTGGGGTGCGATCTGATGTGGATTTAGCCTGAACGAAGGCCTACAACTCTTAGCATGCCTAAGCTAGGGGGATGCTGGGAGCTGTAGGGGTTTTTTGCCTCTTTAAACATGTGTACAATTGCATCATAAGTGCGCCATGACACCCAGCCCATTCAATGTGTGGGAAAGGGACAGGTGGAACCAAACAAAAGGCAGCCTCCTCTTATGCCCCTGCATTCAATGGGCTATTTGTAATTAGGAAATAATGTCATACATTATTAGATTCATATGAATTTTGATAGTTTACTGTTTTAACAACCACTACTAGTGGGGCAGAGGAAGAGTTTCTTCTTGTTCCTCTTTTATTCAACTTCTATGTGAATGACATAGTTTTGACATGAACAGGAGGCTATTTATTTCCCATTGAAATTGGGAGCAATAAATTGTCTGTTCTGCTGTATGCAGATGGCATATTCCCAGTGCTCTTTTTGTAAAAAAAAAAAAAAAAAAAGTGCTGGAGCTCACCTCTTGGGGTCACACTTTTACACTAAAAAAGATCTTCAATTCTCCAACTTTTTTTGAAATAAAGAACTTATTTACCTTTTGCACGTAGCCAGTCACTCTACATACACATAAACATAATGGTCGCCGCCGGCAGTAAATACTCAGTGCATGACCACACGACCGATCCCACGCTGAGCAGCATTCCAAAGCAGCGCGGACACACACACAGCCCACAGGCACTATTTTGATGCTTTTGCTGCCGACCTGCTACGCCCAACAGGTGATTCACAATCACATGGAAAAATCCGTCAAAAAATAGTGCTGGAACGCTGTTCCGGTGCATTCTATGACAAAAAACCCCCTGCATATTCCTATTGGTAAAAAATCAACTAGACTGCAAGAAAAGAAAAAAAATAGCCTTCAGATTACCGGGCAGAATAAAAATGTATTAATTAAATGAATGTTTAATAAAATAAATGCTGTGTGGCAGAATGTCTAGCCATTCATTATGCTAAAACAGAGATATGTCCAGGCTACAACTAGATGCTAAATGGCCACTCAGGGACTGACTCATTCAAATAGCTGGATATTAGTTCTGCCCACAGAAGTGAGAAAGCACAAGAGGTCTATATTAAGTTTGAGATTATCATCAAATCTAAGCCAAGGGTTCATTTTCTAGAACTTTGAAAGATAATGTGAGAACTTAATTCTGCCAAAATTTCCTGCAATCTTAGGAAAATTTATTCAGAAACATGTTTCACTGTGTAAGTATGTACAGGATTTCAATCTAACATTATTTGACATATGTACTTACTCAATTCTCATATGCTGTTCCTCTTTGCCACAGTGGTGATTCTTTGCAGATTAAACATGTTTGAATATATTTTTTAATTCTTAGATTACTTATTTTTCTATCAAGCAGCAGACCTACAGCTTCAGTTTGATTGGAAATGGATCAGTATTCCATGTCAACCAGAGAAATCTTTATTAAATTATATTCCTGAAATGAAATTGCAACTCACACTTGTAGATCCTCCAAAGTATATGTTTAAAAAGGCTGGTGATTTGTGACCTTCATCATAATTAAGGGTGTCTTTTGTGCATTTCCCAAAGTACCCATTTTTCATTTTTCAAATGAATGTGTCTAGTTTAATGGAGTGTCTTAGAATTACATTGCAACTTTGGAACGGTGCTGACACATTGTGTTGGAGTCCATGCGTACAAACTGATAGATCGTTCCTGATCCCAAATGAACTGAAACTAATTTCTTATACATCCCTAATAATAATTTTTGGCTGCCCCATATTCACAAAGTACTAAGAAGATATACACCTCCAGAGACATTCCTTTTAAAGCAAAGCCAAGTATGTGCAAAGGGAACTGTTGTTCTTTTAGATGAACTTGACTATTGTTAATTTGACTGAGTGATATTACGATTGTTATGGTCATACCACATACTGTGATTGACTGACTGAACTAAATTTCTTTACAGTTATTTTAAAACTTAACGGTAAGACCATGGCAACACAAATTGTGACAAAACCACAAAGAACCACACAGCTGATCAAGCCAGACCTCAGCAGTTGAAGATTCCCAGACAGCCATCTAATAAAAAGATGGATGGGGAAGAAATGTGTTCAGTTTGCATTTTTATATGAACTTACTTGAGCCTGTACCTAAACTGGAAAGTTCCATGCTGATGTCCATTTTTTTCATAGTTTCTAATCAAAGTGCACACATTTTTTTAAAGGCATACAAACTGTACAATTTACAGTAAATTGTTTGCAATGAAGAAGTGATTATCAAGGAAAATTGCTTGCAGAATTTTTTTACAATTTGAAAAATGCAGACAAAACACATACATTTTAAGAGATGCACATGAAAAGATGTACAAAACTTTAATGAGTACACCTGTCTACCTGCTGATGCAAGTCAAAAGAAAAAATATATATTCTTGGGGAAAAATGAGAAAAAGAGGAAATTCAAAATTACAGATCCACTCTACAAAACCATTGTTAGTACCTTCCTAAAACTTACAAATGAGGCAGTTTGTTGACCTTTCTTGACAGAGATTCATGCAGGAAAGTTGCTATTGTTATTGCTTGTTATCAGCCATCTTATTTCAGATGACATGTGGATGCAAAGCCCTACATGGAAGGAGGTATCTCTTTACTTGCCCTGCTCACAGTCCCCTTTGATTTTCACTGAATTAAATCCGAGGCAACTTTGGAGACAAAGCATCTGAGGGATTTTGCAAAAGGGTTACATTTCTCAGGCTGATGACAAGAACAAGGAGGTCATTTCACACATCCCCCTCTCAGAAAACATCTTTGTAACACCAAAGTATTTATCCTGTTGTGTCTGTGTGGCTTAAGGAAAGCTAACTGCCTTCTTTCTCTCACTTAGTGACCTGGTAATTGATCATTCAATATTGGAGAACAGCTTTAAAATAGTTTGGAAGACTAACTGCTCTTATGCCTCTCCTTTCCCTAGGTTATCTACAGGTTTAAAACCATCACAGAATACATCACTAAATATGCAACTGCCTTCAAGAGAGACAAGCTCTTTCTTCAGTGGTGTGGCTCAGAAGGACGTAGTTGGCTATTCATCTCCCAGAGCAAGCTCTGTTCCCATCATCCCCTCGGTGGGCTTGGATGAAGCCTGCATGCAGATGCAGAACCTTTCAGACATACCAGGCATTAAATGGTGCACAAACTCATATTCCTCTGAACTTGTCAATGTGAGTGCCCCAGCCAGCAGCTGTCTTATCACAGAACAACAAGAAGTCAAAATATTGTTAGAAACTGTTCAGGAACAGATCCGAATTCTGACTGACGCAAGGAGGTCACAGGACATGGAACTGGCGCATGCCAACATGGAGAACAGTACCAGTGAAAACACTGCATTCCTGCCCATGAGTCCGGTGGCGAAATCAGAGCAAGAGGCACAGTTTGTCTTAAAAAGTGAAACAAAAAGAGACTCAGCATTGATCAAGTGACTTTGACGGGGGGGGGGGGGGGGGAGGGGAGGGGGCGGGATGTACGGATCTGTGCATTTGAAGCTTTGCTAAACAGGAAAGAGAGGAAATTAAATACAAATTATTTATATGCATTAATTTAAGAGCATCTACTTAGAAGAAACCAAATAGTCTATCGCCCTCATATCAGTGTTTTTTAACAAAATATTTTTTTAAGGGAAAGAGCGGTACCAGGAGGGATAACACTTAGAAGTTTTGGATTTTTTTTCCTTTTCTAATTTCTTTCTTTCTTTCTGCCCACCCCTCCCTTCTACTGTTGTTTCCTCCAGGCTAAGACATACAATTTAACAACCAGTTTTTCAGATCTCCTGCTGGAAGGTTTGATCAGGCCACTATCCTTAGACATATAATTCTGAACAGTCTTACCTAGGAACTTTGACTGGGAGTATCTCCTGCATACCTTTTGTGGCAATGAATGAAAGCTGCACAGCAATTACTTTGCCTAAACCCCCATTGATTTCAGCATGGAGTTTGTGTGAGTGGCATTTTCACTGTGCCCAGTTTCAGTGTTCCTCCATAAAGTTGTTTTAAAGTAGTCTGATTCTGATGTCCTCCAAATCCATACTCGCTTACGACTTACTACACCACAAGAGCTAGGCCACAGTTGCAGAGTTTTAGAACAAATGAGGATGAGATGCCATCAAAATGCAACGTAAGAGTGTGATCCAATGCATTTCTACTCAGAAGTAAGCACCACCGAGTGCAACGGGGCTTGCTCCCACATAGGTGTGTGTAGATTGCATCCATATCTGTCTCCCCAATCTGTTGCTCTCCACATGTGTTGGATTACAGCACCCATCACCCATAGCCATGCTGGCTAGGAATAGTGGGCAATATAGTCTAACATATTTGGACAGCTCCAGGTTGGGACTGCCAACCAAAAAGGAAATCTAAAGACACTCTGGAAATGCTTCCTAATGTGGAACACAGAAGCCATAAAGGTATTTCCAGGATTAGTAAATTGTATTTTGAAGGGAAAGGGAATTGGGGATTTGGACATTCCTCTTCCATAGAAATGTTGAGGGAAATGCAACCAGTTCTAGAAGCATTTCCAAATTAAATGTGGATGTAACACGTCTCTCATGCATGAACCTGAATGTCCACCTTCAAGACTTACAGCATTCTAGAAGCTATGGTCAATTTACAGAAGAATTAACTTCATTCCATAGCAGAAGGCTTGATTCTAAGTAGCAGTATGGGATTGGCAAAGAACATAGTCCTAGGCAGAAAAAGGGTCACAGCTCCTAGAAGCCTGGGGGGTTGTAGGATTTTTCTTACCTGCATAAACCTGCATGAGAGTGTGTAATTAACTGAAAAATGATTTGTGTTCACACTTTACATTCTCATGCACTGTCAAGAACTATTCTTCAGAAATAATGTCCTTTACCTCTTACATTTTGAACCAGATGGAAATCGATATACATGAAAGGAAAGTAACAAGTGGCAAATATGCAGACTGTGTGTGTGTGTGTGTGTGTGTGTGTGTGCATGCAGGTGCACACAAGCATGCCTGTGTGGACGTGTTACAGCTTCTTTTATTTAAAACCAAAAAACTGAAATTGAATTTTTACGCCATGAAGTATTGTCAGAATGTTATTCTTGGAAGTCATCTGTGAACTCCAAAGGACTGCATATGTTTGTGTCTTAATTTTCTGAATTCTTGTCCAGAGACCTGGAGGGATCCAGGGAGTTTCTTTACTTGGCGTATATTTGCAGTTGCCACTTCAATTTACTTCCATTTCTAATCTCCCCCTTACTTTACTTTCCATTTGATCCACAACCAAGTCAAGCATATTCTCCGGGCATGATCCAAGCTCCTTTGGCCCCTGTAAGAGGAAATGCTCCATTTGTACAAGTTAATTTCCCATCGTCCTTGTGGCGAATTCCATAACACAAACCAGAATGGACTTTCTGCTGCCTTTTTGGGCTTCCGTGCATATCAAAGCTCCAGTCTATGCCCCCGAGCCTTTGCACTGGCCTTAATTGGCTATGGACACAGATTACTTTGCCATTACTTAGAGAAGCCTTTGAAGTTAAAGGTAAGGAATGCACATATTGGATGCTTCTTGCTGATCCTGGAAGTATCAGATGTCTGTAAAAGTCACATGCCCCATGACGGGAGATTCCCCACTTTTGCTTCAGATGTTCCAAAAACAAAGGTAGAATAAACCTGATTTTCTCCACAAATTGTGAGGTCCAGACCTGTCCTTAGACCTTAAGCTTTCAAAACCGAAATCAATGAATATAGAAAGACCCCTGAACTCAGAAGGACACCCTAGCAGCCATCTGTATTCAGGCGCTTATTTTACCCAATGTGCAAGCCACTGAGCCCAAGTGGTATTTAGAGAAGTGTTCATGGATTTTTATGACATGCTGGGTGAGCACAGAATCAGGTCCTTAAGTGAGATAAACCTGCCAGTTGGGGTTTTCCTAAGAACTTGAAATTTCTTTTGTATTGTTTTTATTTAACCACAAACCACAATATGGCATCAGAATAAAGAACTTGTGTTCAGTAACAACCTATGTACTAGTACTTTTTTATTATTTTTTAAGGAAAAGTATCATCCACTTGAACTGTTTGTACAAATTACTAAACAAAGTAAAAACAAAACAGCGGACCAAACAGCTTTCCCTCCTTACTGGCAGAGTATACCTTCAAAATATATATATGCACAATATAAATGAAATACATTAATACCCCAATCCACAGCTGTTACCTTAAAAATGGATTGTACTACTTTGGTTCCCATGTTGTCTCAGGAGCAAAGTTCCCCAACAGTCAATCTGTTCCCATGTTGAATCAGAAGAAAGCAATATTTTAGCTGCTCAGCAACTGAAATGGAAAGAGTTGCTGGAATTTTTTTTTTTAAAAACTGGTCATTTAGTTAGTCCCCTGAAAAAATTAATGTCCACACAAGCTCTATTCCCACCCCACCCAAAGCTGATCGATTCGTCTTGTTTACAGAACTTTCTGTGGCTGTAATCTTCACTGTGTGCTTTCAGTAAAATGGAATGTGAGGGCGAACTCCAATTGATCTGCCATATACCAGAATGGTACAAAGGTGATTTGGCTAACAGTTTTCTACCAACATCAGTAGCCCTCACAAAGTTGAATAAATGGAGGGATCCTCCAAGGTGCTACCAAGAATGGGAGAGGAGGCAACAAGCCCAGAGCTGTCCCTTGTGTCTGGGGAACAAACCAACCACCTCCCCTTCCATTCCATCTTTAAATCTACTGGATGTACACAGCATGATTTCTGCTGCAGAAATAATTTGCTAATTTAGGCAAAGCCTTCTTGAAACATAATGTCATTTTGCCATCCTCAACAGGAGAAAGAAGAGCAATGCATTCATAGTTAATTGATGTGTGTGTGTGTGTGTGTGTGTGTGTGTGTGTGTGTTTTTATTGACATGAGAGATGAAGATCTGAAATGGTGAGAAATCTTCCATTTGTGTTAGCAATGCTCTCTGTACCCAGCAAAGGATGTGTGACTGTTATATGTTAACTGTTCTATTCAGTTTTCAGCATGTTTGAATAGAGAGACATTAATATTAACCATATGAAAGACTAGTGTACTTATTTGCTAACAGCGTAACTTCATCTCTGTAGAGGGGAAGTACATAAAGATATGCAGAAAAGGGTAGTGCTTAATCTGAATTACATTCCTCTTTCTACAGTTTGTTTCCCATATTGTACAATGAGTACTTTTTCCATTGCAGTCTAATGCTTTTACTTGTACAGGCTGAGTTGCACAAGTTACTGTCCAAATGTTTTGTGCTTGCACACATACACACATACATTCAAGAGGTTCTAGGCCAAAGTCTGCTTTGTGTGAAAGAGGTCAGTTCAAGGGCAAGGGAAGACTTGAAATTCATTTTATAGACCCTTGACAGCTCAGAAAGCCAGGTAACCTAACACTCAGGGCCTCACTAAGCTTTCCCTGCAAATCAGTGGGGTCTGAAAGCATTGCCAGCCTCTTTAACACTATTCTAATACTATTCTGATGTTCTTACAAGGAAAATTTAAGAATATTGTACATTAAAGATAAGGTTTAATGCACCATATAATGGCCGAACAGCCCTTCATGCACAAATATACTTCCATGTGCATATGTGTGCAAACATATGGAGTTGTTAAAATTTAAGGGTTTTTTAATGGATAGAACAAAAGTATTTGAAAATATACCTAATCCCTTTGCTAAGTTATATTCTTATCCCTAATTCATGAACCTTATTTATTCCTTATAAACACCCCAACCATCAAACAAAGCCACCAGGTGCTTCCAAAGGTGCAGTCATGCTTAGCATTAACCCATGGATACTAACGACTCTTGTTGGCCATCTCTAATATGTTCTGTGGCACTGGAAGCATGGAAAGGGCTGCTTCCAATGCCATTGCCTCCAACTTTGGATTTAACCCTGTATGATGATTTTGCAAAGTGTACCACCAGATAAGTTGCTGCATCAGATACACAAAGGATTTCATAAAAAGTTCCACGTTATAAAAGCAGTTTGGTTGAAATGATTTGACATGGAAGATCCTTCCCGTATGTCTGTCATACTCTCCTGGGAACTTCCCTTTCAACAAGACTTGAGCTAAGTCAATGAGGCAACTTAATTAGGGGGGCTACTGACAGGAAAACTCTTCTGCACACCAGTATCTCTGGACTCAAGGCCTGCATTTCAAATCAAACTCCTACTTCACATGGGATCGCACTTGTAGGTCCATTGTATAAGTAATGGATACATCAGCAAAGATGGAACATAAACTGCCTTGTTATTACCCTCAGATCACTCATCTTGCTCTCTGATGTTTTGTGTACATCCCAGGATTAAGCCCTTGATAGCTTGGCAGTAGGTGCATTGCTGATGAAATGCAGAACAGCTTCTTGGGGAAGACAAATATCTGCATCACAAAAAGGTGGCCAGTTAGAAGGCAACTGGAGGCCTGCATAAATTCATAGGTCTGTGAAGTATGTGTGCAAAAGCATCTATGCCCATTTCCTCTTCACCCTCCCACACAGTCTTCCATTCACACACACATGACCATCATTAGAGTGATTGTCTACCCCTTTCTAACCTCTTCCCACCAACAACACACCACCTCGTCTATATAAGGATGGAGAACTTTCAAGCGGTTGCAATGTGTATAACCCTTTTCATGACATCTCAGCAGTTAAACCAGCAGTGTCCTTGGATGAATATACCCTGGCTCAATAAAATGAGATATGAACAGCCCTTTTCTTGTTCATGCAACCTGGTCTTTCACCCTTTGGCAGCGATCAGACCCCAAAGTTTCCCATTAACCATAATTTCCCATTTTATCCAAATCAGAAAGCTGCAGCTGCCAATTTCAGAACAGAGCAGCATCTTAACTCGATCTCAAATTGTGAGAGTTGGACACCATTGCACCTCAGTTCAGATAACATGGAAACTTATGACTAAGTGAAGACTTTTATAACTGTGTGTAGCAAAGGAGAGGAGATCAGACTGAATGCATAAGCAATGAACTTTCCCATATCTCAGCTTGTGATTGTCCGGGCCAATAATCAGGGGATTTTTCTGAAGCCAGTGCTTTCTCAGCTGATAAAGATGGGAATTTTAAAATGATGCCTTGAATTCCTCCTTTCTGCTGGGTTCATCACAGCAGATGGTGAATTGATAACCCTTCTTTTTCTTTAAGTGTAGTATGTTCAGTCAGTATACTACAAGATTTCTGAGAGAGCAAGAGAAGGATCTCTGACTTAGAGAAAGTATATAGGCTGTACTGATCGAACTCAATAACAAACTGCTGACTTCGGTTTACACAAGTTCTCCAATTTCTCTCTCAACATTTTTGCCATACCTTTGTCTCATTCAAACACAGTAATGTCTCTGCATTCCCATAAGGATTTATTTTGTATTTATGTATTTTTGGTTCACATTTTGTGTAAAGTTCACCTTGTTCCCCAATTAGCTAAAACATGCATGGATGCATTTTTAAATGCTTTTTATTCAAATGCCTGCATCATTTGAACTCATTTTTCATTGCACAAATGGGGTTGCAAGGTCATATCGTTCAGATTTCTGATTGCACATTTCACACAGGTCTGTGTTTGGTTCTAAAAGAGGTGAATTGGATAAGCTCATATACATTTATCAACCCCACAACATTAGTTCCACATCCCTAGGGACAAAATATGGCTTGCCCTTCACTTTGCATATGAAAACCTTTTGGAGTCAACAAAAGACATGCAGTCATCCAGGATAGAATTTAGGTTGTCCTTTATTAGAAAAAAAATACTATAACCAACCTCTTGCTAGAGTTAATTGGTCTCCATGTAAACCTAATGCCAGAGAAATGATCCAATATGTACTGATTTAAGCCTCTAAATTTCCCCAATCTTGTTAAAAGTGAAAAACCTGAGGGAAGAAATGTGTTAAAATTTGGATGTTAAAAGTATGCTGGATTTGCAAACGGGCAGAATATGAAAGTATTTTGCAAGTTATACCAGATGCTAAACTGAAAGCATAACTGGAACAGGATGCGTTCCATGAAGCAGTGGTACAACTTTACCATCATTTTAGACATGGAAGAAATTCTGTAAGTCCTTTGCAATTAACACAGGTGGTTCTTGTATTCTGGGGTCCATGAGTTGTACTGGGAGCAGATATGGGTAATGTATAGCTCTCTGGGACATTTTGACCTATATCTCCCATTAGGTTTAGCCAGCATAGCTGGTGGTAAGGCATTTTGGGAGCTGTAGGCCAAGACTTCTAGGGGCCATGCATTGTCCATCCGTGGTTTAGAGCAATGGTTTTCACCCTTTTCACAGTTGGGGACTGGCAAAAATAGGAAAATTATTTTGGGGACCACTGTGGCAGAAATAAAAAGCACTATATAAATATAATGTAGTATTTTGTGTATTAGCTTTTAAATATAGTACCAAAATGAAAATTCTCTAAAATTCTCTAAAATAACCAGAAACCAAGCAGTTAAAATGATAATAAAAGCATAAAATATTGACATTAAATGTAATCAAATACAACTGAAATTATTAGAAAGCAATATGTTATTCAAATAAGGCTACTGCAAAATTTGCTGTTGCTTCTTTTCAAAAATCAAAAATTTGCAATAAAAATAAAATCAATGTAAATGCAATACTATGCTCATTGCAAATACAAATTCAATTACAATATTAACAGCAGAGCAATACAAAATCAAACAAAGTTACTTAATACAATAATATTCATAATGTTAAATAATAAAACACAATAAGCCCACCCACTCAAACCCGCATACACACCAGCACAGATTGGCTAAGGAAACACACTCAACACTACCCTCCGCAGCATTTTCCCTGCCACAACATAGCAGGAAAAGGCCTGCCCTGGTCTTTGGGTTCTCAGCCCAGAAGGCAGAGAGGTGCTGTGTGGCTCCCAGCCCCGCAACTGGCTTCATTGAGCTGTCTCTCCCCTCCCTGACCTCTTCGGCTGAGGAAGAGTTGGGGAATTGACAGCAAGAGTGCAGCTGGTCCCATGCTGGTCCCGGCAAGTGACATGCCACTGTCATGCATGGTCCGGTGGGAGCGAGATGCCACTGTTTCATGGACCAGCAGGAAATGCTGGCAGACCGATGCTGGTCCGTGGACCGGTGGTTGAAAACCACTGGTTTAGAAGAACAGCACCAGCCACCATAAGAAAGAGTCAGATCTGCTCTAAATTTGATTGATAGACAACAGAAGCAAGGCAGAATTTGCTCAATATGCCTCTAATCAAAAGAATGAATATCCTTTGTGAAAAATGTTACAGTTTCTAAGTAGGCTGCAATGCTTCACATGCTTACTTGGGTGTAAGCTGTACTGCACTCAATGGGATTTACTTCTGTAATGGATCAGGCTGCATATTTCTTTATGTGTCATCCTTTCTCCCTCCTAGTTTTTTTTTTTTTTTTTTTTTGGGTGGGGGGATAAAATATCTAGTTCCCTTCCATGTTTTAAAATGGAACTTCTGGCCCACACTCTTTGTGGGGAAGGAAGGGAGTCTGGCATAATATAGGCACTTTTTGGTGTTGGTGTCATTTATCATTTATTATATTTCAATAAAACATCAATGGGAATGTTTCAAACTGGTTCTGAGGCACCTCCGGAAAGCTGCCTCTTCTGTCTCACGTTGAGACATACTGCCAAATACCCACTCCTTCACTAAAGAAAGACTCTTATGCTTTAAACAACCATCTCCCCCACAAAACAGTCGATTTGATTTTCATGGTTACGCTTGGTTCAGGAACGAGGCTGCAAGATTGCATTGTATCGCAGCAAGGAGCTTATTAGAGGTATCTGAGGATTTTTCCCACTTTTAAGCCTGCCACATTTTTAAGCAGATTGCCGAAGCTCCACACTCGTACATGAATTGGAATGCAGTTCTCTTTGGGCAATTGAAATCCCCAGATTTCACAAGACATTCTCAGCTCTCAGAGTGTTTCAGCTGTGGGGGGATATAGAAATGTAATAAACAAACAAATATGCATATAATTTTTAAAGCTTAAATGCCCATCTGAAAATGCATAGATTTAGCTGAGAATAGATAGAAAATGTGTGTTTTAGATTAACATGCATACAAATCTGCATATCTTAAAATGCAGACACTGATGTACAGTATATCTTGTAGGGAGGGGAGGAGAAATACATGAAAAAGAATGCAAATTGTCCTGCTAAGCAACAGCTGCATGTTAAGGCAGGAATAGGGCAGCATCATGGGATGTGTGAAATAGTACATCCACAAGTGACCCAGAATGGAAATAGAGGAATCTTTCCATCCGTAAGAACCAGATCTGAAAAAACAACACAGGGCACCTTCTCCCAATAACTCTGATTTATTTAATTGCCTTAGATTTCTATCCTGCCTTTTTTCTTACGAAGAGCTCCAAGAGGCTTTCCTCATTCTCCTTCTCCTGCGCTCAGTCTTATCCCCACAACTGGAACCCCATGAGCTATGTTGGCTGGGAGTCTGACTGGCCCAAAGTCACCCAGTTGACTCCATGGCTGAGTGGGACCTGGAGCTCAGCTTTCCTTATCCCACACTCTGATCCTGGTCCCACACCCTTCACCACTACATCACACTGTCTCTCATAAGTGTAATGCTATTTATGTTGTTTCCCCTGCCAGCAGAAGGCAGTGGTAAAGAACCAATGTTATAAACAATATGGCCAAATCTGATGGAATGTCATGGGGACAGGAGAACACAGTGAGGGACTATTGTTTTTGGCAGAATCCCAGGGTTGACTGCCAGATGCCACTCTGTCCATTGAAATAAGGGTGTTGATAGCTATGCTCCATCAATGGATAGAGTCTGCTTAACCATACAGAAACACAGAGGAGCCGATACTTCAGAAAGAAGCCAACAAGTGTAGGGTACTTTTCAGAACAATTCAGAAAGAGATTCAACATTTTAAGAGTACTATATAACTTTCTAGGCTGATCATAGTTGTATCCAGCCAGTGGGTATTTATGCCAAATTCCAGAAGCTGAACAATTTGCAACCAATTAACGTTTCAGAAAGAAAGGATCCTTGAGGTCATGATAGGGCTTTTGCAGTGGTGGCCCCTTGGCTCTAACCCTCTTTTTCTGGGAGATATGCATAACCTCACCACTGGTGAAAAACGGGGGGAAACCATGCTGAAAGCACATTTCTGTCAATTTTTGTTGATGCTGAAAAAACCTTACTGGAGCCTACCACTTGCATGTGGGTGTGTGAATGTAATTTTCATGTTCCTGTAAGCCACCTTGTGAGGGCAATGCATCCTGAAAGTTCTGAAAGGCAGGCTGAGAATATTTTAAATTCCATCATGAACAATGCTACCATCATCAACATCTGCATCCTGCATCCTTCCTTCCACAAAATATATGTGAATGCACCCACTCACCCATGATGCCCTGTAGAATGAGCACTTGTTCAATGCACACTTAAACTGCCTCCAGCCTAGAACATGTGTCTGATCCAGCTTGGGCACTTCTGCTAGTTTCTGTCTCAAATCCTCTTCCCTGCTATTTGCCTCCAAAGGATGGGCAGCTGATAGCAGTTGAGAACCCTTTTAAAAAAGCACATCAGTTGGAACATTGGAGCTCTAACAGCCTAGCGCAAAACATTGACATCTGATGTTGCATTCCTAGCGCTGGCTCCATATTTCAGCTAGTTCAACCACCTGGATGGCAGCCCCTCTGTAGCTAAACATGCTACAGAGAGAGTCAGGAGACCCTACTGAATAGGGGTGAACAGGGACCCCCGAAACTGGGCACACAGGCCTTCTCTGAGCCAAACTTCCCATGGAAGGCTTCTTTTTGCACTGTGTCAGAACTCAGGCTAGAAAATGCAATCCCAGTGTCCGGACAAGGTGATGTGGCCATCCATATCAGATTTGCAGAAAACTGTGATTTGCCATATCCTAATGCTTCTTACCCCGGGAAAGGTATTTTATGAACAAATATGTGAGCATTTAAAGTAGTACCTGCACTGAAATTGCCAAAACATGTACTGCGTGTAATTTAGTTTGGCTGGATTTGTACATTTTAATGGGGAACAAGGAATCTGGGAACATTTTCACCTTTGTAGGCTAGGCAAAAGCTATTTATCCATTGGAAATTTGGGGAGTTTGTGAAAATAGTTCTCCATAGTAATATGATGGGACATAGCACACTAACACAAAGAACCTGTTTCAACTGCTCACAATTGCAGTAGGGCCAGATAGACACCCCCTGCTCCCCCGGCTTTATAGCATCCATCACTGTCACATGTTCACCCTCAAAAGATTTCTTTGTCTATATTTCAAATTTAAGAGCTTGGAACACATTTTGGAAATAGTTTGACATGGATGTCATTGATACAAGGTTGCATGTTCCATGTTTCCACTTCTTAACTGATGTGAGAGCATTTGCAACAAGGGAAACCTGTGTACAAGAACAAATTGAAAATGGAGGTTCATGCGTTTGAATCTTCCATCATGTACAAACAATTCTATTAATGCAGAAAACCAGATACAAGGGTGAGGGGGTTGTAGCCTAGAAAAGGATGCATCTGCTCATTTTGATTTTCATTTTGATTTCCCATTTTAGACCCTAAGTTTGGTTCATTTTGATCTTTGAGAACTGGTTCTATCCTAAGTTTGCTTCATCCCAACATATTGGTAAAGTTTTCAGGAAAATCCAGATGCATCTAGCACATCTCCCAGTATGTGCATTTCCTGAAACATTTTTACCAAATATGGACCTTCCTTGCAAATGGGTTTCTAAATATATTGCATATATGAATATTATTTTCTCTAATATACAGGATTTTCTATGCACTTTAAATTAGAGAACTCCACTGCAAAATTTAGCAAAGTGTGAACTTCAAAGGGTACCTGACTTTTGTTTTGCATCATGGTTTGAAAATACAGAATCAGGTAAGTTTGTTTTAGAATTTGAAATGAACACTTCTCTCATCCATCTCTAGCTTCTCCCTGATAGCTTAAGTGTTTTTGTTTACATCTTACACTTACATCTTTTATCACTGGGCATTGGATTGTTTAGTATATCTTTAGAAATCATTTCTATGACTTCACTTGGAATCAGTGCTGCCCAACCACAGACCACCAAATATTTTAAAATGAAAAGTAGATTTGTTCTGAAAAGGATGTGTGTGCATTAGGACTAATAATAGCAACAATAATATTCATGCCCTTTAGATGGACAGTTTCTGCACAAAGAACAAGATACGAAGAATAACAGCTCAGCCCCACTCCTGAGCTGTGTCCTTCAACTCTTTGTTCAAGCATTTGAACAACTTGTTTTTTTAGCTACCATATGAGTATGTTGGTGTGTCTGCACATGTGCATGTGTATTATTATATGCACGCAATTCAAAATGAAAGTGCTTCCTGTTCTCTCTCACACACGTGCATCAACAGCAAGCACTTTCATTATGAATTGTGTGTGAGCTACTACACATTTTTTTCAAGTGTCTTCTTCTCATGACGAAGAAGGATATGCATGTATTTCCATCCCCCAGCATAGTTTAATGGCACAGGTTCATTGTGCCAGAATTGTTGGGCAACGGCTATCCACATGATGCTATCTTCAGTGTTAAGGGTGCAAGGCCATGGTCTCCGAGTGTCCTCTGGGAGGCCAAAGGATTTATTGGAGTCCAAGCATTGATGTCTAGTTGCCTGAAAACTGACATCTAGATGAAAGGCAGGGCATGAGGCATGGAAGTGGTGGAGCAATGTATTTTAGGATCAACAGGACTGTGCCCTCGAGGAATTATAATTTCCATGTATACAGAACACAATAGAGGATCCAAATCTGTGTTGGATCGCAAGCTCCTGCTGCATGTCTCATGCAACTCTGTGCATATTTTGGGTGCGTTTTTCTATGGATTCCTCTCCCTTTGATGAAAGCACATCCATGGATTTTCTCCCCAAAGCACGCATTTTTCATGCACATTTTTGAGATGTACAAATGCTGTTAAATATCTTTATGGGGTCTGCATATCACAGTGCAAGCTTGGAAGCATGTGGTCTCCAAATAGAGAGTATGTCTGAGTCTGTACTTGGTCCAGAGGATAGAAACTGGATAGAACTTCCTATAAGATGAGCTGGAATAAATTTATCATTCTTCCCAACAGAATAGGGAGAGAGATTGGGAAGAAGAAGAGTAATTATCTCCCTCTTGACTTCACCTCTCACTCTGCTCTGTACACTGAGCTTCTGCCCTCTGGCCTCTGTGCATACAGAGGGGATGGAATATCCCCCTTCTTAGGTGCCGCTACAAATTCAAACTGACAGAACGTCTGTGTCTGTAAATGCAGACCTGGTACTATAAATGCTCATGCCATTAAAATTACAGCAAGTATTTTTGATTAATACCAAGCTCTTGACCTTTACCACTGTGATTCCACCACCTGAAGTCCTTTTATGACTGCAATGGATTTGCAGCCAGCGGGGATATTGTTTGATAAACTAATTTAGCTTCAGGTTGCAGGCGTGTAGGGTGATTACTGCCTTTATCCTAATGCTGAATTCTCCCTTACATGCTCACATTGACCAGTCCCATGCAGTTGATGCACAGCTGGTCTGGTCTGTGTCTGTTAAAATGGATTTTGGTACCATGATGTTTCTGGAAAATAGTCAATACGATATTGGTTTCAACAGATAAAAGACATTCTTTTAATGAAGCCATGCCAGAGTCTGGGGCATGGGCAGCAGGAGATACTGGGGTCAAGGCAATATGAAGTCCGAAGTCCAATAGTAGGATTCAATCACAAGATGAAGTCATACTCACAGAATAGGTCAAAGTCCCAAGTATGTCTTGGGGAAGACATACTTGTGAGCCGCCCCGAGGCTTCGGCGAATGGGGCAGCATAGAAATGTTTTAAATAAATAATAAGACAAGGATGAGGTCATGAACAACTTTTGTGTTGTGAGCTGCCCCGAGGCTTCGGCAAAGGGCGGCATAGAAATGTTTTAATTAATAAATAAATAAATAAATAAATAAATAAATAAATAAATGGGCTGAGAACCAGGAAGGCCGATAGAGATGCAAGTATCTTCCAGGAGGATATGTGGCAGGGCCCAGAAGCAGTGAAGCAAGGCAAGATAGCAAGGTGGGGAAGCGGGATGAGGCTAGGTATGACAGGATACAAGGCATGGCCTGATGTGGCCATGCAACAGGACAAGATCTGATGAGATGGCAAGGCAGGGTCCATGGCCAGGGTCAGGCAAGGTGCAGGAGATGAATCACTGCTGGAAGGAAGACATGCAATTGCTGAACTGAGACAGGGAGGTGGGACATATACAGCAAGACAGGAACTGGGTCAGGCAAGATGCAGGTACTGCAGCAGACAGAAAGACCTGTGTTGCTGAGGCAGCATGGCAAGGCAGGTCCCAGCAGGAACCAGATACAGCCAAGGTCAGGCAGCATGCAGGGACTGAACCACCCCACAACTAGTAGGAGGACCTGTGCTGCTGAGGGTAAGACAGGGAGGCAGGATTCATACAGGGAGGTGGGATCTGGGTCAGGCAAGGTGCAAAAAGGCCTGTGTGGCTGAGATGACTTCTGGAGGGAAAAGCTTGTTCTTATATAGTTCCTCTTATAGGACTCCCAGTCAACACTCATCTGAGAGCTCCCATGGGGACCAATTTTGCAAATACTGAGGTTGGAATTCTGGTTCTGGGCACCAGATGAAGCCCCAGAATAGCCCAGATTCTGAGGAGCAGCTACATGTCAAGGGTACAAGACACAGAATAATGGGCTCAGGTTACAGGAAGCCAGGTTCTTGATAGAAACCAGGAAACACTTCCTGACTGTTAATACAATATGACAGTGGAACCAAGGGAACCAATGACCTTGCTCACTGGAGGCATTCGGGGGCATGAACCTGGAATCAGAGATGCTTGAACCTGGAATCCTACATTGAGCAAGGGGTTGGAACCGGTGGTCCTATAGGCCCTTCCAGTCAATCATGTGAATGTGAATAGTAGATCATGCTGTTCCTTAATTCTGCCATTTCCTTCTGTAGGTCAGAGTTGCATGGTTGATTTCACTCATCAACTTGACAACCACAGACATTGAAAGTGAGATGACAGAGGTATGCAGATATTATTTCCATGGAAAAACATCCAGACTTGTGCATTTCCAGTCGGGATGACTGAGAAGCTCATTTGGTTATTTTTTTAAAGGTGATCTTAGGTTCTTCTGAGCTCAAAACTCAACAGCTCAGCTCACATGTCACAACAAGCAACCCCATGTGGTTTCCATGGCACTTCCATGTGCTGAGGCAACACAAAAAGGCAGAGACAAGAACAATATTAGTAACTCGCCCTTGCTGTGTTTTCCTGGTTTCCTGTCCCTGATCTCAAGACATGGATAATATACGAACTTACAGAAAGAATCCCTTCCAAATAGTGACATTTAGCCCTTCACAGCAGCACTGAATCCCAAACTTCTATACATACAAACTGAACCTTCAGTTTACAAACACCTCAGTGCCTTTCCATTCAAGTGTATTGGTCTCAGATATCAGGAATTATTTTTCAGACATTGAGGACTGGTATAGATTTAGATCTTCTGGGTATATTATTAAACCTATTTGATAAGAATATCTGATATGCTTTTAAACTGTTAAAGTTTTCATTTTTTCCCCCCAGCATTTGAGATAGCATGGATCTGGTACTGGAAAAAAAGTGTCAAACTGAAATAACCACACACTGGGCTATTCACTGCTTGTTAAAAATGCAGTGAAGGGAAATATTGCCTGTACAATATACCATTTGTACTCGGAATCTTGGATGTTGCCCTCCATTTGAATGCAGGGGGAAAGGACTCCATTGATTATAGATTTGAACACATTTTTCTGATATTTTTATGGGCAGAAAAGATTTTTTGTAGTTTTGAATTGGCTGAATAAAACATTTTGGAAAGCTATTTTAGATTCATTGCTGTAATGAAAAGTATCAAGAAATGTGCAGCAAGTTTGACTCATTCTGCTCTGAAATACTTGGGTAACTTATGTAATCTTTCCCTATGTAACGTATTCTTGAATTCCCCTACATACTTTTCCCACTGTATAATAAACTACTTTCCACTAGAGTAGAGCACATGGGGCAAAGATAACGTTACTGTACTGACTTCGTTTAACTTTCTCAAACTAGGTTGTGTTCTTCAACTGAAAAAAAGGACTTAAATGTAAATTTCTTTTCCACCCAGAGGGAAGTGGAAGGCATCTTGCTTGTCATTCTCCAGTTTAGAGCAATGATACTTATTCTGAGAGTGACTAATGGCAGTGACAGCCTTTTCCCTGAGTTGAGCTATCAATGAAAACGGTTGGCCTCTGGCAGAGCAGAGAACGGTGTTGACTTCGAAGAAGTCTCTTTAAGTGGGAAGAAATAAGAATGCCATATAAGCGGTTCATAAAATTCCTATTAAGAATCTGGCTTGACACTTGGTAAAAATTTAGCTGGCTCGTGGAGTTCTATTTGCCATTGTTAAAAAACACATTAATTATTACTGCCTTCTCAAGCAAGACTACAGCCTGTATTATATAGCTTCCAAAATATCCAGTGACAATAATTCTAAGCATTATTTTTTTGTCCACTTGGCTGTGGCAGCTGAAACTTTGCCCAGGCATTGCAAGCAATTTGGGCCCTGTAATACACTCAGCTCATGAATGAAAACTTGCCTTCCTGTCCTGTGGTCAGGTCAAAAGGACCATCACACCTGATGTCTGCATAAACCAGAACCACATACTGCTAGAAGACACAGAAGTAAGAAAGAGAGAGGGAGAAGGAAGGAAGGAAGGAAGGAAGGAAGGAAGGAAGGAAGGAAGAATAAAAGGTATTTGACAACATGTTGATTATTTTGCACATTATGTGAACGTCACTCTAGGTGCACAATTATGTGAAATGGAAAGCAAAATGCAATATTTTCACTTTCAATAAACAATACCTCCTACCTGTGGTTCTAATGAAATAACAGGTTAGTTGTTTCCATAATTAATCTGCATTGCATTAATTCACTGGAATCAAAACAGGCTCAGAATGCCCTTGCAAACCTTTTCCTGCAATTTCCTATGGATGATTAGGAAAATCAGGGAATGAACCAAACTTGCATTAGGTGACATTCTACAATATGTTCAAATACAGGCTTCAGTCTAGTTTTGTTATATTTGGGCAAAACTCTGGTGAAATAATTGGTGGCAAGCTGAATAAATCCAGTTTCTTTAATATAAAATGCTTCTTCTCCTCCATTGAATATGTTCACTGCCTTTTGGATACTATTAATACTCACTTTATAACCTCTGTGCCACTGCTGGTCTATCCCACTGTTATTTGTCTCAAACAGCCAAAGGTAAATTGAACTTCACTATTGACAGAAATATTTGGTCCTTTGAAGTGTGTTTCCTTTTCTCTTTTCATGCTTTCAAACCTATGAAGGGATTCTCAGATACTATTGTACTTGTGTGTTCACATACACTATAATCTATGTCCCAAGAAGAGGGGTTGGGGGAAATGTACATATTATTGTTGCTGTTGTTGTTAGTTGTGAAGCTGTGCCCGACCCATCATGACCCCATGGACAACATTCCTCCAGCCTCTCCTGACTGCCACCATCCCCTGGAGTTGGCCCATGTGCAGTGACCCCCATCCAGTCACCTCAACCTCTGCCGTCCCCTTCTCCTTTTGCTGTCAGTCGTTCCCAGCATCAGGGGCTTCTCCAGTGAGTCCTTCCTTCTCATTAGGTGGCCTAATCTTCAGTATCTGGCCTTCTAAAGAGCAGTCAGGGTTGATCTCCTCTAGGACTGACTGGTTTGATCGCCTTGCAGTCCAAGGGACTCTCAGGAGTCTCCGCCAGCACCACGGTTCAAAGGCCTCAATTCTTTGGTGCTCAGCCTTCCTTATGGTCCATATAGTTCAATGCAAATATAATGGGGCATCTCTCCATTTTGGAACTGTGATTTTAATCCAAGATTTCAAGCACTTGAAAGTTTTTATTTCCAGCAATCAATCTTCCATGTGGTTGTGCCAGTTTAGTAATGGTTGTGGACCATGCTTGGATGGCTCTGTGTCAATACGACAAGAGAAAAATATCAGAGATTTATTGTCAAAGATGTTTATGAACATAAAGATTTGCCAAAAACTATGATTATTATGCAGAAAATGAAAAAGCATCCTTTAATATTTGTTGGACATTCTCTTCTCTGAATTTATGCTCATGCTGAGCTTGCCACATATCACAATTAATAGGCAAACTTCCATTTATTTGAATAAATATTGCTTTAAGAATTAAATTTAAAATAGCATGGCTTCATTGCACTAGTCTTATAAGTGAATGCAGTGTCAGTCTGTAGGACTGCCTTCCATCATCTGATTTTTTAAAAAAGAATTCCTAAACTCATACCTGAAATTCTTGTCTTCCTGATTGTCATCTTTCCCCCCTCTAGCTGACAAAAATCTACCTCATGCTATGCACTAGGAAAGGAACATGGAGGAGAGGTGATGCAAAGATTAATCATTTCCTTTATTTTGGGATATTTTTAAAAAATCTTTCATTGAAAGTAAAGACATGAAGAATCATCAGCACAGTTGCAGAAACTCTTAATATAATTTTAATCAGGATGATGCCTTAAGTAGCCAATTTAATCTTTGTGATCGTCAACAATCATTGGAGTGATTGAAACCATCATTATTTTCCCTGTTGATTAAATGGAGTTGCTGCATCCCACTCTATAGAAGTTATTCACTAGAAAAGTGTTGGAAAGGGCTGGAGAAAGGAGTTTATGAGGGCAGAAATACACAGGCCAGGCCACGCAAGGGATACCACAGCACAGAATGTTGTGCAGGACTCATTAAGGCAGCTAAATTGTTGGCTTAAATGAAGTAACAACAAAATTAGGACCACTTCGCTGCACCTGTTTAGTAGATTTTATCTTGCAATGGAGCCTTGCACAGATGCACAAATGCCATCCAAGTTCACAAGCCATTATCCAAATTTCACATAATTTCCTCCAGCTCTAACTACAGTCTGAAATTCCTTCCATTTCTAGGACTATATGAGAGGGAGAGGGTGAGGGAGAGGGAGAGGAGGAAGCAGGGGAGGGAACAGGGAAAAGGGAAAGACAGATGCACAAAGTAAAGGCACAGAAGACAGCTGTGCAAAAGTATCCACCTTATCTGTGGGTCATTCCAACATTATGATTAATGTTAGTGTGCAATAAAATAACATCAAAAGCAAAAGGAAAGGTTAAAAGAATTTAACAGTGTGAAAGGAATTTAAAAATCTATAGAACCCTTTATATTTTTATTGTGTACATGTTAGCATATACTATTGTTATTAACAATATTTATGCATATACCTCAAATATCCAGGTATTAATTTGTTTTAAAGGTATGCTTAAAAGGCATGCATTTAAAAATTGAAAGCTTCATTAGATCCTCCACCCATATTGATTTTACAGGCCATAGCTTACCTTGTTTACCCTACAAATGTTGTAATATTAATCTTTACATCCATTTCCATTGATCTTGTGTTAGATCCCAAGAAATGGGTGGGTAATTCCAAAGAACATCCTCCAGCAATTGGCCCATTTAGTTAAACCCTTGTTGAAGTGATGCTGTGGCATCTAATATTTTCAAAACATCAATGAGGGTATAGCCTAAGATCCACAAACTCTTGCGAAATAAATGTTAACAATGCATATCATTGGTTGGTCAATATTAGATGTTTGACTTCTGTATTCCATTCTTTCTTAAGACTCTGTATGTTCTGTTTAAGCAGCAATATTAAATTTGCATACAGATCAATCAATCTGAAGCTGTTAAAGCAGCAGGACCAAACCTAGATTCTAATAGATCTTGAGAGCCAATGTGGTATAGTGTCTAATAGCACAGGTCTGGGACTAAGAGGATCTGGGTTCTAGTCCCTGCTCAGCCATGGAACCAACTGGGTGACTTTAGGCCAGTCACAGACTTTCAACCCAACCTACCTCACAGGGTTGGTATTGACTGAAACCAGGAGGAGGAGAGTGATGTAAGCCACTTTCAGTTCTTTAAAAAAAAGGTGGGATGTACATCTAATAGTAAATAGTAAAATAATACATTAAATGTTTAATTTGCATATGTTGGCAGACAGCCATAGCTGATAATTTATACCTATCTCGTGAAGCAGAGAATGCCTCACCCAAAAAAGCAGGGAGGGAGAAAGGGTGAGGAAAAAATAATCATCTGTGCCAACAAGCTGATCCAATGCAAAAATCATTCAATCCACCCAGGTCTGCCAAACAAACATGTCGTTTTTCCTATGTTCAAATCTGGATTTTCCCTTAAAAGTAACATAACACATGGAACTATATTAAACTGCAATCTATGTGAAAATATACCCCCCCCCCACACACACACACACACTCTCTCTGTTTTCTACCTGCCAGAATTGGTGTTGGGGGGTCATTATCTACTTCAGTATGGCAAGACATGGGAAGAGGATCCAAAAATTAACCTGCCACAATGGACCAAGGAAAGGAATCTAGCTTAAGTGAGAAAGAGAGAAATCAAATATAAGTCAACAATTAAGCTTGGTAGTATAAATAAAGCTCGTGGTGGTATAAATTAAGTTCACATGCATCCTTTCTGAGTGGAAGTTGCATCCTTTTCAAGGAATGGAGCCCATAAGAATTTATGAAACAAAATGCTCATTTCTGAAAATGCTTGACTGGTGTGAATAACATGGACTGACAGAAAGATGAATGAATGGATCCTAGATCAGATCAAGACAGAACTTTTCCTAGAAGCAAAAATGACAAAACTGAGTCTGTCATACTTTGGGCACATCATGAGACAGCAACACTCACTGGAGAAGATGACCATGCTAGAAGAAGAAGAAGAAGAAGAAGAAGAAGAAGAAGAAGAAGAAGAAGAAGACGACGACTAAATATGAAAATATGAGATGGATAAAGTCCATAAAAGAAGCCAAAGTCTTGAACATAGAAGAGATGAGCAGGCCTGCCATGGATGGTACATTTTAGAGGGCTTTCATTTATACAGTTGCCTTAAGCCAGAAAAAACTTGACAGTGTGTAATAACAATTAAATAAAGGAAGAAATACAAAGTAAACCATAAAGAATTCAAGGTATTACATTTATTTTATGCGTATTTACTGTGAACCATAACTTTAAAGACACCCATTTTTCAATGTCCCTTGAGATCTGCTTAATCAACCAACCCAAATTTAATTTAATTACGTGCGCCTTAGGACAGACAAAAGCTCCCAGATAAGTAATAAATTCAGCACAGAGTCTAAATTGCCAATTAGATAATGCAATTTGGAGTATTATTTTCAACAGACCGACATTGACCAATTAAGAGAATAACCAGATAAGTGTCTAAAATCATTAATCATCTGCATAATGGCTGGCACTGATAACCGGAGTTTTGAAATAAGCAAGGGAAGATCATCAGAGAATACATTTATATTCTAATACATTATAAACCCATTTATATTAGGGTTTGGTCTGATTGCACATTCCAGGGGTTCCAGATATAAATTGAATATCAGTGGGGAACAAGGACATCTCTGTCTTGTACCTCTCCAGAGAGTGGGGGGAGACAAGACTCCATTGACCCTAATTATGCCTCTAGCAGTTTCATATAAAAATTAATGCATTTCTGACATTCTGGAGGAAATCCAAAATTACTCAATGTTGCAAACATAAATTTCCAATGTATGTTATCAAAAGCCTTCTCCACATCCAGAAAGATAATAGTAGCAGTATCTTATTCAAAGCAATCAAGTCAACAACCAGTCTATCAGCCCTTTGCCTATTTTTAATTAATCCACCCTGGTTTGGTTGGCATAACCTTGTAATAACCTGTTGCACACCATCAACCAAAATACCTGAAGGAACTTCTCCTTCCTTAAATGCCCTCACGCCCCTTAAGATCTGCAGGAGAAGCCCTGCTCTGGGAACCCTCTCTAAGAGAGATAAAAAGGTCATCAACTCGGAGTAGGGCCTTCTCTGCGGTGGCGTCCAGACTCTGGAATGTACTTCCCAGAGAGGTACGCCTGGTGCCGAACCTATACTCTTTTTGGCGCCAGGTCAAAACATTTTTATTTAAATGGCATTTTAAAATTAATAGTTTTTAATGTTTAGTCGCTCTTGTTTTGTTTTGTGATTTACTGTTTATTGTTTTGTTTTATATATTGTCTTGTTTTTAATTCATTTATTGGAAATGGTTGTCTTTTAAATTGTCCTTTTAAAGAATTGTAAGCCGTCCTGAGATTTTTATATGATAGGACGGCATATAAAAGCTTTTAATAAATAATAATAAATAATAAAATTGCACTTGATCGTTAAATATTATTCCATGAAATACATGGATGATTAACATGAAGGGTATGATCTCAATCTGGTTTAAGCATAATTAAGAACTGATGGAATGCAACCATATGCAAAACTAGAATTATGCAACTGATGAAATCTAGGAACTAGAATACGTGAAAATGCTTTATACCACTCTGTAGGAAATCCATCTGGACTGAGTGGTTTGCCCATGTTCACATTAGCTATTGTTTTGGTAATTTCATTCATCTGCAAACCATTATTTAGGTCCATTTGTCACTTCTTTTAACATTTCTTTTTATGAGAAGCATAAGTAATAATTTGACCCTGGATGAAAGCTTTGTTAGTCTCCCATTTAGTGGGGCATGAGTTGGTTTTAGGAGATTCAACTTAGCAAGAAACATTAAAGCACCAAAGGTCAGTTGGCCTAAGGTTAATTTTATTATTAAATCCAAACAAGCAGGAGCATGCTCTCATTTTAACAATGCTTCAATGTTACACTGACTGATTTGACACAAAAAGGATCTGGAGAAAAAGAAAAAAAAAAAAAAAACCAATCCAACTGGAAACAATTACAGTAACAGCCAATATAAATATTGATCTCTCACAGTTCTGCATGGACCAGTCATGCCAAATGCTGCCAGATAAGCCCATATTGCAAATCTCACCATTGCTTTCCTAATTTGTATATGAGGGTATAGGTGGGTATATTCCTGTCCAAGAGAAAACTAAGAACTTATTAAAATCCAGCCTCCCTCCAGACACACACAATCGTACAATCATACTCAATATTAAAAATGTGCTGAAACATTTATGAAATATGGATGAAGAATCATTGTTGGGCTTATACATATTAATCAAAGCTGTCGCCTTCTCATTGTGTTTTCCAACCAGAATTTTTTTTAAAACTTTAAAGATCAATAATGTTTTGTTAAACTGAAAGCAAAAACCATAGATAAATTAATCTTGCTATCTCCTTAAGCCTCATCAAAGTATCTGTTGCATAAACTCTCCTAGCTTCTCTTTTCAGCTGCTGTTTTTCTGCCATTATCGGGTGCATTTCCTGGGAAAAAAAGCCATATGAATTCTATGTTTCTTTCATTTAAATAGTACTTTCTTCTGTTTAATTGGATTCTACAGCCTTCTGATGTTCCTGGAAGTTACTTTGAACATAGGATTATTAAGAATATATTATTTTACCTTTTACACAGAGGAATACTGCCTTTCTACAAAACAAAAACCCTATTTCAAAATAATTCAAGGTATAAGTATGGATGTATTAGGTTTCATAATGTCTTCTTAGTGCCCTACACCCTTATAATGGGGGAAGCCTACAGTGTACACAGAACGTTGTGGAATCTGCCCAAAAGGGGGAAAGATCAAGAGCAATAAAGCAAAGCAAAACAAGAATAAACTTTTCTGATCCCAGCAAGATGATTTTGCAACCAATCGTGTGAATGCACAGATGACCACTCGAAGAATGAAAGTTACAGGTAAGCAACCTGCCTTACTCATTCATCAATTTTATCACTGATTATTTGAACTCAAATAACATCAGTTAACTACGCAGAAATCAAAAGGAAAGAAAAACAAAAAGAAGAAAGAAGAAAAAGAAATAAATTGAGGGAGAGGACAGGAGAAGAAGAAAAATGGCAACATGCCTACAATTTTGTCTGTTCAAAGTGTGAAAGCCATGCCTGGATGCCTAGCAGTTTCCAATCAACTTCTGAAAAGTGAAGAGTGAAATTAAACAGGAGCTGTGGTAGAAGCTGTAAGACCTGAAAACAGCTTCTGAGCAGAATAGGTAGCTTGAATCCCCAGAATGAATGATTCTCCCGCCTCTGGGGATGGGAACTTCTTTCATTCATCCTGGGGTTCGACTACAAGTATAGTGGGAAAACTCATATGAAATTTCAAGTTAAGAGAACTTTCTGTGCTCTGTAATTTTAGGAAGTTTCTTCTTTGATATTTCTTGTGAAATCTGAATCAGGCATGAATCCCACTGAAATTCTTGCTTCTTCCTGGTGAAACAAACATGTAATTCTTTGGTTGGTATATGCAATAATTTGACAGTAATAGGTCTTGCTTGCTTGCCCTCACTAGGACCAGGTATATAGTAAGTATATTCAATATCAAGATGAATACTTTCTTGAAGTTCCAAAATTTGATGCAGAACCAAATCCACAAATCAAGCACTCACAAATTTGGATGCCAGGAAGTACTTCCTGACAGTTAGAACTCCCAGAGCATGGATTGGGCTTCTATGTGAGGCGGTTGAAGCCCCATTGGTGAGCGTATTTAAGGATAGGCTGGGCATGCATATGGTAAGCATGTCATGAGCAGAGCCAACTGGAGCCGGGGTCAGACTAGTTGGCCCAGGAGGCCCCTTCTGACTCTGTTTCTATGTTTCCAAATTGACTTTCTGCAAAGAGGCTTCCAAAATTGAAACATGAACAGAAATTGTGTTGAGGAAGGCAGACGCTGTGGACTCATTAGCAACACCTCTGTCTTCCAAATTTGTAACTCTGGTCTCCATTGCCTTAAGACAACCACCAATAGAATCTACAGATCCTTGCAGTATTCCCTTCAGCTATTGGGCAGTATAACAATGTAGTGAATAAACAAACACCTTGGAGGTCTTCTGTCTTGGATTCTTTAGATAGCTCCAATGACATTTTCTTCAATAAAGCAACAACTGCATTTCCTTCTCCTTTTCCCCGCTCTAGTCCAGTTTTAGAGACCTTGGCAGGATATATCTGAGTTGGGATTGATAGGAGGCTGGCGTCTCCCAAAACACTCCTGAACACACAGCTCCTTCAAGCAGTTATAAACCAGTATGCCACACAACTGTTCATTGAAAAATAACACAAAATGCCAAAATAAAGATAGGTTGGAGAAAGAAATGGTCCTAATAATATTTTAAAAGTAAAAATCAAAGGATGGCAAGGAACAGCATAGAGCTCACACTTCCATCTTAACCAGAAGTCCTCATTTGTGGAACCTATCACTGAATTACTCCAAAGAATGGAGAGGCTCACCCATGGCTTCTCAGAGGTGGAGCTCATCACTAGCAGTGGTTGTATTACACCTGCTGCTATTACTGCAGCTGCTCTTCCACTTCCCCTTTTGCTAAAGGCTTTTGCTAGCCTTCCTCTTTCCCCTGCTTCTTTTGCTTTGTTGTCTGCACTGCCACTATAAAATGTAAGGAGACATTTAGTTGGGGAAAATGGTTTTTTATTAGGCTTAAAAAACAAAAATCTCGGAAACTACCAGAAAAAAATGGCTGACATGTATACAATACCACTCTTTCTCTGAAGATGTCTCCGTGTGTGTATGGGGGTGGGGGGAAGCAGGTGTATATTGTATCCAGCTCCAGGGAACAGGTAGGGATAGTGCCATGTCTACATTTCCCCCAGCTCACCCTTTATACCACTCCCTGAAAGAGGCTTCTACTTTCTTTATCATTTTTACAGCGCTTTAGGATTCAGTTTGAACCAGCTTTGGTGGTACCTCTCCATTAGCAAATCACTGCAAATTGACTGAATGTGCTACACAGAAACATGGAAGCACAGAAACAGTGTGAATCAGAATGGCCCTCCCAGGCCATCTAGTCTGACCCCCGGCTCCAACTGGCTCCTCTCATGACATGCCTACCATGTGCATGTCTAGCCTATCTTTGAACACCCTCACCGATGGGGCCTCAACCACCTCCTGTGAATCTTTCTTGGGCTTTTTCTTTCTATGTCCCTCCATCATGCCACTGTACAGGCCTGCAGCCAGGGGTGGAATAGGGGGACCAGACCCTGAGTTTTCTCACCCCTCATTTTTTTTAACCCTACAAATAATAATAATTAAAAAAAAACCCTCAACAAATTTTTCTTTAGAAGGCCTGAAAAGCAGATCAACTCTCCCCTGTTTGTTTGGACTATGCCATGTTAAATGAGTGCATAAATTATCTGATACTCCACATCTGAAAAGAGACAACTTGCTTCCAGTTTGAGAGTAAAGCATTGCATTGTTGATCTCTATCTCATTCCCAGGCATGGGTGGTGCATTGGCTATAATTGCTCCACCACATGTTGAGAATCATGCCAAGACCTTTTGCTGCCCAAGTCAGAACAGGGAATGGTACCACCACTCAAATCTAAGTTGCAGAGTACCCTAGGCCTGACAACTGTTGTTTGCACAGAGGAAAACAATTCAAAAGTACTTCTCCCACTACCTAGAAGTAAAATTATGCCGCCCTACATCCCCTAACATTTTCAGGGCTTTCATGGCATTCAAAGTTTGCTGTCCTTTCATGACTTTCGAAATTTGCTGCCTGAGGTAGCCACCTCCCTCTGAGTGATGGTAGCTCCAGCCCTGAATATCACCTTTACCAAAGAACCATCCCAAAATCAATTCCCCAACCAAGCTGCCTGTCAGCACAACCAGGACTTTTGCCTGCGGTCTTTAGTCTGGAATTAGTAGAAGCTCTGCTCCCTGGATACAAAACAACGGCCTTTTACTATCAAACTCCAATAGTTCCCTAACATGTAACTTACCTTCTTGTTCTACTGCCTGTGGCAGGGTGTTAGTCTTCTGTCAGACTGAGGGCTGAACTCAGATTCAGAGAATCTTCAGGAGGCCACAGTCTAGTTGTAGGTGAGGGCAGAGAAAAGCAGGGCAGGGCTTTGCTTGCAGGATAGAGAGAAAAATAACTTCATTCTCTTTCTTTGTTTCATTGCAATTCTGCATTGTGCAATCTCTCAACTAAGTAAACTTTTGTGCTTAGATCTAGAACAAGGGGGGCAATTCTAATGATTGTTTTCTTCCCCTGTGTTCATATGTATACAGAATTACTGGAAAATGTTGCTACCTTTAGCAGAGCTGGACAGTGAGAAACTTTGGTACCATTTCCCTTCATAGTCATGTTAGATATCTCCCCATAATGCATTCTTTAGTCCAGGTAGTAACATCTACTGGTTGTTAAAGCTGGAGAAACTAGATGCCCCCTGAATAGTTTTGATCCTGGGGTGAAGGAACTAGAAGAGGTTTAAGGACTCCAAAGGATCCCAAGGATATTAGAAGTGTGGGAGAAGAAATTGGCAAATGTAGGTGGGGGTTGAATCAGCATGAGGGTTCTTGAAGGTAAGAGGTGAAGAAGCCAAAAGAAGCCAAAGACTAAGGGGAATGGGGCGGGGGGATAGGCCAGAGGTTGCATGGAGCAAAGGCAAAGAAATGGAAAAAGCAGCAAAGATATTGGGACTAGCATTATGCTCCAGAGACCATCAGCAAACGGTGGAAAGTCAACAATGAGTGTACAGGAGTGACAGAGAGTTTGCCCTGTTCTTTGGGCTGTGCAACAAATTCTGGTAGGAATTTTTGGGCTCAGCTCCTCAGATACTGCTCTGCTCTGCTCTGCTTTGCTCTGCTCTGCAGAGGTGCTGAGCCCAAGTTCCTGATGAGCTCACGCAGGTTCACTAGGAATCAAGCTCATGCAGTCTGCAAGCAGCATCTCTCTTCTGTGCCCTCTGCAGTGGCCACATCCGGTGTGCGGGAGGGATGCTGCTGGGAGTTGTGCAGGCCGCCATTCCAGAAGAGTCCTATGCCACTGCTTGTCGCTTTCCTCTTCCATGCCATGGGTAGCAGCTGTTTGGCCTGCTGCTTCTGGTGTGGAATGAGCTGGGTTGTGCAGAGCTCACCAGGAGCAGAGTATCAGTATCAGTATCCCTCTTCCAAATCACATGTCACAGCCTTTGCACTGCTGTGCCTGGTGCAGAATAAGGTCACCTGTTTGGCAGCCTCCACCCTGCGAGTCTTTGCAGACTTCCTCTCCTCCCAGCTCGCTTTCCAGGTGGGCAAGAGGAAGTCTGAGAACACTAGAGGGATGGATTCCTCTAGGTTCATCCCAAGTAGCCATGACCCTCCTGCCAAAGGCAGCATGCAGTTGGTCTGAATTACTGCAGGAATCAGCCATTGGTGCTTGCCTACACATGCTGACCTCCGATGCTGGGTCTGAAAGAGGCAGGTGAGCGGGGAAGGGAATCTCAGCTGGCATTCTTCTATCAGTTATCGGCCGTCTTTCCAGCCAGATGTCCACACGCCTCTCCACCATCCATTTTGTGTATTTCTTGGACCAATGACATATCCTTTTCATCCACCATGTAATAAGGAAGCCAGAATTTGCTGGGGAATAGATTGGGAAACGGTAAGTTCACACTGAACAGACCATAAAATAACTCATGTTTTTGCTCTTTCTCCCTCGCTCAGGGAAGAAGGAGAGGAGAAGTGAGAGGAGCCGGAGGTGGAGGAGTACTTTTGGCACCCATTACTGATGGCTCATGAAATAAATCTTTCATTTTGAACATTGTGCTGAATTTCACTCACTAAATGAAATTAGTGGAGACTCAGCGTGGGAGTTAAAAGTTCAATAATATGTTGGCTGAGAGCCTCCATCTCACCCACCAAGCAGGATACACACACAGGTCACCACCTACACTCACTCAGCCGCTTGTCTGTATCTAAGAATAAATGTTCTCATTAGAGGGTACAAGAAATATTGCACCTTAAGCTACTGGCCTGAGAAAATGGATGAAAGGTTTTTTGCTTAAAGTTTCTAATTTAATCAGTGTAACATTTAGCAACAGCAATAGCATCACACCTTGCAAAGGGGAGAAAAAATTGGAACTCTGGAACAGCCTTCCACCAACCTGATGTTCTGGACATCAATGCCCATCAACCCCAGCCAGCATGCCTAATGATCAGGAATGCTGGGACTTGCTGTTCAAAACTGCTGGAGAGCAGCATGTGGAGCTTTGGCTGCTCTGGATTAGTGTTGTGATGAAGCTCCCTGGAATCTGTCCCTCTTTAGTTCGCACAATTGCTTTTGTGCCTAGCTCAGTCCTAGAAAGTGAGCTGAACTGAAATTGAGTCCTCTCATGAAATCTTATCTGGCTGCACTGAAGTGAAATGTACAGTCTGACCCCCTTTGTTCTTACTCTAAAGTAAATCTCTCTGACTTCGATTGGATTTGACATGATGCTGAGTCAGTGCTTCATGTTGGGAAGCTGGAAAGAGAGTTAGACAGCTCACACGCCATCTTGCTCCACATCCCAGCTCCAATCCCAGTCCAAACCACCACTTTTGCTTTTGCAAATTAAAATCTACATCAGGTGCTCCAAGCATGGCAGTCCAATGCAAAACACCCCTAAGTATGTTTGGGATAGCATTGCTGCCTGGGCTTCCCATTTGAGCTGCAATCCTGCTGAAAATTGTTACTTGTGCACCAACCCCACTGGAGTCCATATGAATATGCTGTTAGCTTCAATGGGATAGATGTGCTGAGTGGGTGCATGAAGAATTCCCATAAGGAATCCCATATGGAGATGATCATATGGATTTTGCTTTTTTGCAGGAGTGGAGTCAATACTTCACTTCAGCAGCTGAAATCTGTCCGTCTTTTTGGATGGACCCTGCATTCTGAGCTGCTTTTGACAGGAATATGTGAGCTTCACAAGGGCCTTTTTAGAATTCTCTATGTTTGCTGTGGGAGATGTGGAAGAGCATTTAATGCCCACCCTCCTATCCTCGCCTTTCTGCTGACAATCTGTGTAGCTAGTTCAAAAAGAAAGAGGTTCAAGGTTTCTTTATTTGTGTTTCTTTCTTTCCATGCTTGTTCCTCTGCTTTTCTGGGTATTGAAGCAGGTTAGCAGGAAACTCCTGCATGATTCTGCCAGAACTTGGGGTAATGAGTAGGAGATCTTGAGTGGCTGCCAACCATTTCTTGAAGTTTGTCATTTCTGCCCCTGTCATGATAAACTTTCTGTACTAGAGATGTATGAATCAGCAAAACGTGGGCTCACTAAAGTTCTCTGAATTCCACCTTAAAGTTTGCTCAGATCTGAGTCCATAACAGATTCCTTTTTTTTTCATTTTGCATGCAAATATGTATATAAATTTCCAAACCAGTGCTTAAATTGAGCACAGTTTTGAAGTGCATAGATCTCCCCCACCACATTGATTAAAATGTGTTCACATGTATTTTTCAAAACCACATTTTCTCATGAGCATTTTTCAAATGTACCCATTTTGAATGCATTTTTTAAATTATTTTGTGAATTACAAGATGAGAACTGTACAAACTTAGACCACAGATTATGTTGGTTCACATTTAATTCTGGGAAGTGCAAGCTGGGTATATTTGGGTCAAAGAGAAACTGAAATGTATTTCTCATAATAAGATTTTTTTATTAAGTACTATCAAATGAAGGAGTTGTGGAGTTTGTGTGAAAAGCAGTGAAATCTTAAATTGCAATTAAAATAATACAAGTGTATTTCTAAATGTTAACAACACTGAAAGCTCATATATGCACAAGGCATCAATCCTTTGCTCAGGTTTGCAATTAGAAAAGCTTATCACCAAAGAGAAAATGCATTCTATTTAGAATGGCAAGAAGAATGTGTTAGAGAGAACACATAAATTGGATTACCACTTAGCTGGTGCACTGAGAGAAAACAGATGCCACACGTTCTATCTGTATAACACAATTATTAAGGACTTTAATGGACATCCATATAAGTTTTAATAATTTTTTAATGAAATTTATAAAGCAGTATACCCATCAGAACTAAAATTTTCAGACAAGAAGACAGATCTAGTCAATCAAAGTGTTTGCATTGCTTTTTAATCACCACAGAAAGCTGCAATTATAGGAAAATAGTGTATTTCTAAAAAAGAGGAGATAGCTTTGCTCCATGGTGCTTCCCTCTCTTCTCTCTCAAGAAATATTCGACCCCATTAAGGCCTTAAATTCTAAGGGGCTTCTAAAAGAAGATGGATCCTCACTAAAACGTTATGCATATTTTATGGGATAATTAACTCTCTCTTTAAGCTCTTTTGCAGCACCCTTTTTTTCTTTCTATGGAATGTGCTAATTTTTTTAAAAAACCCAGGAAATTCAAAACAGCTCTTTTTCTGCTTGTTGCATAACATTATCAAGAGTTATAAAACAGGCTGATAAAAGTTAGTGGTTGGTAACCATTCTTGGGTATGAAATGAAGACATCAGACCAAGGAGCTCTTCATGCACATGGAGGCAATGAATGAATGAGTCCCAAGCCCTCATTTAATATCTGGCGGAAACACTGTAGGACCTGCCACCCTCTGATATGCAATATATCTGAATGGAGTCCATTCACACAGCTCTGGTGCAATCCTATTCAGATGTGCATAAACCTCCAAAATCAGAGGACAATGGACATCCTGTGTAGGATGCGAGAAGCATTAAGGTCAAGGTCTACTCCTACTCTGGAAACACTTTGATTGTCCATTCTGGGTGTCTTGTGTGCCTTTCTTTTCTCACATTCTTACCTCAGAGTGTGAGAAAAGGAAGCTGATATGCCAGCAGAATATCTCATATAGGGCCACACCTGTCTCCCTGTTTACATCCTTCCAGAATGACCCCTAGATGCCCACCCCCATGTCTTGTGATTCCAGAGAGGTAGTCAGCATGGTTCTTTCTGCCCCACCAACAAGGAGGGAGAAGTTTTTGGTGTTCAGAGACCCAGTTAAAGTACCTGAGTACTTTTCTGACCTCATAGCAGAGCCTGTGGGAAATCCTCTAGTCTAGTGCCTGTTATCAGTACTCACAAAAAATCCTATGAGCAAAAGTATGTTTACCTGGAAACTGGGTATGCTTACCTTGGAGAAGAAAGGAATGAGGGGAGGATTTGATGGAGGGATGCCCCCCATTGGACAGAGTAAGGCTGCTTTCCCAGGAAGCCAGTCTGAATGCCAAGCAAAGAGTGCAAAATGTTGGCTATTCACTTTGGTATAACTGAATTTATCACCATCTAATTCATCAATGTTCATCCTTCTTCTTACTGCCAGGGTGGTGAAAGAACTTGGTGAGATTTTTCTGCTTTGGGTGCCAAAAGCATTTGATGGGTCTGGGCACATACCTTGTTCTACGTTAAGCAGCAAAGTATCTTGGAGTGGTGCTAACATGATTACACTGCTCAAGTACCTGAAGACCAGTTACCCAGGTGAGGGAAGATGCTTGTTCCTTGCTAGGAAAGGCAACTGGTCTAGACTCTAAATAGAGTAGGAGAGATTTTGGTTGAACAGTATAAGAAACTGGAAGTTTGGAGAAGGTTGACAGGGAATTCTGGAGGGATGGAAGGTCCTCAGTCACTGGATGTTTTCAAGGAAAGGTTAGACAGCCATCTATTGAGGATTCTTTAGCTGCAGATTACAGGCAGGTGGTTACACTTGGTGGCCCATGAGACCCCTCCAGTCCATGAGTCTATGACCAAAACTCTGTATGTATTTGTGCATGTGTGCATGTGCGTGTGTGCATGCACCTCTTGATTTCTCTTCGGATTGGGTTAGATGCAGACTTAGTCATACATAGAATACATCCACTACATTCACCAGGACTGAAGTTAGTGATTGATTTCAGTGACTCCAGTCTCACTGAGTGCAATGGGTCCTTTCCTTTCCTTTCCTTTCCTTTCCTTTCCTTTCCTTTCCTTTCCTTTCCATACTGCCTAATAGCTGAAGCTCTCTGGAAGGTTCACAACAATTAATCAAACACAGAATATATGATAAAAATACAAGGACATTAAAATATATTATAAAATCCCAGTATGCAAATTAAAACAGCTAAAATTTCCAATATGCAAAAACATAAAACAGTTAAAACGTCTAAAACATTTTCATTAAAAACTAGACCTAGCTTTATGATGGGTTTAATATAACCCTTCGTATGCCAGTTAAATACCTTTAACATGCCTCAGCCTCTATCTGTGCCTGAGCCTGGACCCAGCACTTGATGCGTGTGGGAGCAGGTTCCATTGATAATCTGAAGTAATGTGAAAAAGATGTGATACCTTTTCAGTTGTTCATATATGCAAGACATCACTTGAGGCTCACGAAAAAGAAAGCTCTCAATGGATACTTGCCATCAGAGTAGCAAGCCTATGTACACAGATTGCTGTGGAGCTTGGGCAGATAGAACTCTTGTACTCATCCTTTTTTAGGGATTCTGTGGGCAGCTGGTTTACTGCCATGTGGACAAACTGCTGGCCTAGATGGGCCATTGGTCTGATCTAGCAGGTCTTTTCTTATGTTCTTGGTCCTCAAGCTATGAACATATACATATGAACCAGCCCTAACAAGAAGTGTTGGGAACCCAGAAACTGAAGGTATATTCAGTTAATGCCCTTAATACTGCGGAGAAGCTGGATGCTTATATCCATAACCTACACCTCATGTTATAGTTTCCATATGCCCAAGAAATCAAGAAGTCAAATGCTAATGTAAATAGCAACAGAGCAGTAATGCACACACATGGCAGAACAAGGCATGGGCAGAACAATGACTCATGATGAGAGACAGCAGACAGCCTCCTCTGTGAGTGGGTCATTACAGCTCACAAGAACCTTTCAGCCCTGCCAATTCTTTTGCAGCACTACCATGAAACTCATGCCATTAGAACACTTCCATTATGAATGCCTTCAGCGACTTCTTGTTAACTCATTGAGACTTTGCTTGAGGTTCAGGGGCATCCACCAAACTGTGCTAGGACAACATGTAAATCATGCACTAATAATGAGTTTGCCTGGCAGGCATTCCTACTGAGCAAATGTTCTGTACTTCTAGGGTCAGTTGTAAGGGGAGAAAAAAAAAATCACTAGCAGGTACCTTCAGTTTGTTATCTCTCTGAGACAAGGTAATCCCATTATCTGTCCCTGATTATTACCATACTTCTTTTAAAGACAGAGACAGAGAAGATGTGTAGTGGGATTTTAATTGGCCATAACCTTACTTATGTGACTAGAGGAATGGCCATAGATAAAAATTGTGGCAGGATTTTTGTACGGGTTTCTTTCATGTTAATTTTGTACGGGTTTCTTTCATGTTAAGCGAAAATGGGCATAAATTCTTTACTGAAGAGACTTCTTTGGGCTACCTTCCTCCTTAGGTGGAGTGAAGAGATTGGCCTCATGTGGCAGAGGTTGGGTACCACAAAACTGAGCAAACTGTCAATTACATATTTCAGAAGTGGCACCTGCAACTTAATGTTGCAGTATGGAGTGCTTCTGTTTGGGGTTCCTTCTGGGCATACAAAACAAGCAAGCGAGCAAGCTCAGGCACTGGTTTTTAGTTGCAAAGTTCTTAACAGAGTGTTGTGCAAATGGCCACACAAAATTCTCCACCCAAACTGTAAATGGAGAAGAAAGAAATACTAGGGGAAGGCTGGAGTTGAGGGAAGAATCTCCCTGAATCTTTCCAGGTTTTGCATGGGTGTGCATACAAACATGTGTGCAAGTGCAAGTGGCAATGGCAGCATTTGTGTTGGCACCTTTGCACCCTCTTTGCATCTTCCACAGGGACATTTCAGGGAATTGTTGGAGGGGGGTGAGGAGAGAAGTGGACCAAAAAAAAAAAGTGGACCAAAAAAAAAAAAAAGGTCAAGAAAATGTGGAGACATTTCTGCTAAGTGAGCTTTTATTTCAAGGGCATAAGAAAAGAAAAAAATGAATTCAGAATGTTTTTGAGAAAAATGTCCTCTGAGAAATATATGTGAATAGAGGAATGACCATAGATTCTAGTTGTCATTCTTTAGGGTTCATAATGTTCCCCAGGATCTTGTGGATTTTGTATCTCCAAGATGGTGATTGTGGAGGCATCTTGTTTCCAAGGTTGCTACAGTCAGGGGCAACAAGCTTAGAGTTGGCGGAAGCAGGCTGATGGAGGTGACTTCTCAGCAGAGTTGGTGGTGGCCTTGTTTCCACTTTTCTACTTCCCCCTGCCACACCCTCATCATCCATCTGTGAGTAGCACCTATACACCACCCATTCAGACTCTGAAAGTGTTGTTAGTGCATTCGTTCATAGAAGGTGAGCATATATACGTACTTCCAATGTAAAATCAATTTTCCAGCTGTCAATAACATGCAAATAGTGGGTGCATTTATGTGGACCATGTTCAGGAAGTACCGTATTTTTCGCTCTATAAGACGCACTTTTTTCCCCCTCAAAAGTAAGGGGAAATGTCTGTGCATCCTATAGAGCAAATGTGTGTGTGCCCGATGCCTGGGATGCTGCCAGCCTGCCTGCACCATGTGGCACCACCTGGCTGGCACGCGCTCAGCGCGCCCTGCTCCGCCGCCCCCCTCTGGAGCAGGTGAGAGCTGTGCTGCTCAGGGGGAGGTGTGCGGAGGAGGAGGAGCCACGGCCTTTCACCCGCCAGTCGCATGGAGAGACGGACTGCTCACCCCCACCGCCTGGGAAGACCTGCCACCACCGCCGCGCCGCCCAGAAGACCACTGCCAGCACGCTGCCAGCCCCACGTGGCACCACCTGCTGGCATGCGCTCGGCGCGCCCTGCTCTGCCCCCCCCTCCTCCAGCGCAGGTGAGAGTTGTTAATCACAGGTCGGTGTGTGTTTTCAAATGGCAACCTGTCTTTTAATGAAGCCCATGGGGAAGTGATGGGGGATGTGCCTGCAATTATCAGGAAGCTTTCCATGGATCAGTTATCTGTTAGTTGATCAGACACATTTTTTTTGGATCAGTGGATATTTGAACAGCATTACCTTCGTGTATGAAGTTTATTCTTCAAAGGCTACTTAGTCCGCTGGGTGTTTGATTTACCGTACAATATCTCATTTTTTGTTAGAAGTTTTTTTCTATTATTTACTAGTAGGGCAGCATGGACATTACTGGCTTTTTTAGATTTGTTATTGAATTGTCTGCAGCAGCTCTTGTATAACTGGTGTAGATTGTGGATTCCTTCAATAATTCCACTACTGACTAAGAAAGTGATGTCAGTGATTGTGAGCAACAGAGCTTCATAAATTCTGACTCCAGTGATGATGAGATCTATGGTTCAACGAAAACTAGAAGAGTACTCGAACTTTAAAGTCTCTCTTTTGTTAATGACAGTGATGATGGTTCTTAATGCCGCTGTTGACTGCTGTTCACTTTACAAGGTTGAAATACGGTATTACTGTATTCTGTTATAGTTTATTAAATAGTTTAGTAAACCATTTGATTCAGAATATTTTTTTCTTGTTTTCCTCCTCTGAAAACTAGGTGTGTCTTATGGTCAGGTGAGTCTTACAGAGCGAAAAATACGGTAGATAATTTAAGGGCATATATGCACCAGTAAACATAAAAGAGTGTTCCAGTACAAAGTTTGGTCATATTGTAAGCTATTCCCAAAAATACAGAATCTACTGATACTGCCAAAAGAAAACATTCATTTTTGTTGTTAAATACAAAACAGAGATGCACACGGATTGGATGGGTTAGAAATAACCCAAATAAATAAATTAATTAATTCAACATATAATTTAAAGAAGCATTTGTTAAGTTGCACCTGCAGCAGTTACTGGACTTAGACAAATCCTGATTAGAGAGATATTGTTTACTGGGGACCCAATAAACAAAGAGAAAAATCTTTTGCTGAATAGGATGTAGCTTAAGAAGCACTGATGCTTCAGGAATAGATGCTAAAGCAGCAATGCCTTTTTTAAGCAAAATATGGCAACCCAGTTCCGTATTCTATTCCTGCATATCATTTTTTCACTGATGAACCAAATTTATAAACATATATTTCTAATATATCTGATCAGCATCCAGTGGCGAAGGAGACTTGGAAATGCTGGAAGTGGCAGGGCTAAAACTAATTTCTCACAAATATTGCAATTACCTCTCAGACGAAGGAGGAAGGCTGGGCATGGCCAAAAATGACAAACACATCTTATCATGACCACATATTGGTCCAAGCCAGCAAGTAGCACACAATGTTGATGTGGGTGGAGAAATTTCTCCAAGAGGTTCTGCAGTCTGCACCTCTTTGTTGACGAACAAAGGACTAGTAGAGATGAGAATAGAAGTGAACAACTAATGATTCTGTTATGAGTGGTGTTAGAGAATTCTCCCCATTCATTATTATATTAATTCCTATCAATCTCATCTGATACAATGACAATTGGCTGATTTCTTCCCCTTTCTGCCCCTAAAGAAGGCTTCTTTCTTCAGCAGTAAATCAATAACACTTGAAAACAGAACATATCCCTTTCTCTGCCTTGGGATTGCTTCCTGTGCTTCAGTTTTCAAGTACCAATCACACAAGCATGCATGGACTCCCTTTTCATCCCTTGAGGGAAAAGATCATGAGGTTATCCGGATTGTTATTGATCAGATAGCCTTATGCTGCTTATTGGTGGATTCTTGCCATCAGTCTGACATTACATCATGAGATGCTCTGGTGAACTTGGGCTGAAAGTCATTTTGGTGGGTGTCTTCTGCATGGGTCTAGCAAGAGGGATTAATCCTAGCGAAGCCCAGGCAAGCTCTGTTCTAACGTGAACTTTACCGGAGGGCACTATAAAACATTAACTAGGCTGAATATAAAGAGAAATTCCCTGATGGGAAGGAAGGTGGGAGATGAGAGAAGTGGAGAGGAGAGAAAAGTTTGCTCAGATTAAAGCTTTGAAAAAGATACTTCTCTCTTTCAGAAGGAGGGAAGAGAACAGAGTGCCTGCTTTTCTGATGCAATGTGAGCTACTCCATGGCTAACAGGCACCATCCAAAAAATGGAAATTATTTATCTATATGCTTTCTGTAACGCCAGTTCAGACATGTAGGTGCATTCTCAGACTGCACCAGAACATCTGAAGCTGCATTAGCCTAGGACAACACATTGATTCCTCTAGCTCATCACCATCAAAGCTAACTGGCAAAGGGTCTTAGCGTTTTACACCAGGTCTTTCTTGGCCATATATACAGATGCTGGGAGTGGAACCTGCAAACTGTTGCAAGTAAAGCAGATGCTCAACCAGGTCTCCACCCATGAATGATCTCTTAGCCCTTCTCTAACTCATAAATGAATGTGAAATCCAGCTATGCTAAAAAGCATCTTCCTTGGATTGATGGAAGGCTGTAAGTGCATATGATAGTTGAAGACAGAATTTTTTGTCTTTATTTATTTCACAGTCACACTTTCTATTTTAGTTTCCTTTTTTTCTTAGTTCATATGTTCAATTTTAAATGTTTTAATAATTGTAGTTTTAATATTATATTTTAGAATTTTTAGATCATGCAAGCCATCCTGAGCACTTCTGTGGAAGGATGGTATATAAATGCTTGTAATAATAAGTAAGTAAGTAAGTAAGTACAATTTCTGATTGCTTCTGGAAGCCATGGTCCTAGAGTAATCATTCACTGGCAGGCAGGCATGTGTGAACCAATTCCTGATGATTGAACATGTATGTATGAACTGACACCATTGTCAGAGGCAAGGAGGGACCAATGTGGGATATATGTGACTATACCGCTTGCTCTGCAATAGTTCATTTACACATACAAGTTTCCAGTTAGGCTTACATCCAACTCACAAACACAAACCTATCGGTTAACTATCAAAGAATGATAAATTAGAATCCTGCATGAGACACGGGGTTGGGCTCAACGGCCTTACAGATCCCTTCCAACTCTATGTTTCTGCAATTCTGTGATTCTGCAGTTTAGCCCACTTGGCAGAGGGCTGCAGTGCTCCTCATGCGAATCCCAGGTGTGTTCTTGCAGGCAGGTAAAAGACGTGATGGAGGCTATTTTGGCCTTCCCATCCTCCAACAGGACTACTTATGTTAGCTGGACTCCTGAGCCTGCCTGCCTCCTCCTTTCTGTCAGGGGTGGGGAACAGGATAGAGAGGCCACTGGATCTAGTGAACCCATAGGCTCTTCTCTTCCCACCCACTTCCTCTCTTTTGGAGGTTGAGCTTCTGACCTTGTGGGGAACAGCTGCCCACTGAGCTTTCTATGATGACTCAACAGGGCTTGCTAGTTTGACCTCCTCAGAGTTCTATCTCCACCTTCAGAGGAGAAGATCTCCTGCATCCTATGGTTGTTCAGACACAGTCTGGGGGCCAAAGAACTCTTATAAATTCCTATCAATGCTTTACAATTTCTACAAAACATGCCAATTTGAAGAAGCACATGAACAAATATGCCTAGCAACGGTCAATCCATGTCATAAGTAGAGATGTTTTCTTTCAGGGCAACAATTTCAAATAATTAATTAATACATTATATTTCTACCTCACCCCCTTTTTTCCCTGCACAAACCCAAGACTGCTTGCATAATCCTTCTGTACATTTTTATCTGTAAAACAACTTTGCGAGGTAGTTGAGGCTGTGAATCAGTGACTGGTTCAACATTACCCAATGAGCTGCATAGCCAAATGAGGACAAGAACCAGAATCTCCCAATTCACAGTTCAAAACTCTAAACGCACACCACACTGGATCTCTGTGGGGCATACACAGCATTACTGTACATGAATGAGAAGCGGACCTGATTAAATCTGGAAAGTCATGATAAGAGGGTGAATATCAACTTGTTTTAGCTTTTATCAACAATTCCCAGATGGTATACCTGCTTTGTATGTATGAACAGAGTAGAGAGTACTGGCATTTGATTTATGTTGCAGGTGTTTAATTAATGTTGACATTATTTTCTCCAGGCAGTGGAGTTGTTCTGTTCATTCACTGAAATTTAAAGTTGCTTTTCCTTGGAGGTAAAAGGTAAATACACTTGCCCTACATTTCTCCAGCTTTTTAGCATCTTAAGGAAAGAGGTTGGAACACATTAAGATCCCCCAAGCAGTTTCGAATAACAATGGGTATCATCAGTGAGGATGATTGGGACAAAAGATTGCAGCGGGAAGTACAGCTCAGGTTTCCCATTACCTAGCTAGGTCATCCTACAACATATTGTTCTCCATTTTTCCTAACAATGGATTTACTAAAGTCATAATTCAATAGCAATATGCATATACGACCTCATTTGCTAAACCATTGTACAGACACTTGGAACAACAAAACCTTGCAAGAATAAAAGCAAGAAAATTTTGATATTTTTCTAAAGGAGAAATTGAAAAGACACATTTCACAGATTGTTGGAACCAATATTATCTGGATTAAGTTTCAGTTAGATTGCCCTTAAACATGCCACCACCAACAACAGACAGTGATTTAGAACTAGAACAGATTTCTTGGATTTGGATAGAAAAGAGAGATAAACTCAGGTGAGTTCAGTGGACTTTGGAGGGTCTCTCCTAGTTGTTTCACATGCATGTTAAAGAAGAACATAAAGATGTACGCTCAGAGAAGGAGTTTCCTCCTTAGAAGAATATGAGACTTTCTCCTATAAATGTTTGACTTTCTGCTTGGAGGTTCAACACATGTAGGCTTCAGTTGTTAAGGGGTTTTTCCCATCTGTACACATTAAGTCATAGGACCCCCACAATCCTTATGCCCTAGAATCTCATCCCACCGCTTCCTTCCTCTTTGACTAAAGAGGCCATGATTTTGTAATACTAGAATCTAATTTGGATGATGTACTGAACCAAGTCCACCAGTATAGCACGCGCTCTCTCCCTCCCTCCCTCTCTCTCTCTCTCTCTCTCTCTCAGAAAAGTTATGCATTGTGTCTCTGTGTCCAACAGCACCAGTAATTCCATTCTTGCAATCAGACCTTGAACAGGTGTAACGATCCTGACCAGACTCAGACAGCATCACAAAACCATGGGCCGTTATATGAAAGAGAAAGCAGTAAGACTCCCCTTCGCAAGGCTACCTTCATTTCCATATAAATTCAGAGCATTAGGGCAGGCTCTGCGCTTTTAACACATGTGAAAAATGAACAAGAAAGCCATTTTCTGTCATTTATTTTTCTATTTTGATTGAGTTAGTAACTTAACCGTGTTCCCTGTGAAATGATCAATTGTCTACCGTGTCACCTTCCTATGTACAATCAGAAGGCAGTGGCAAATCTGCATCAGTTTGGGTATTTTTGTTGGTTGGTTGGTTGTAAGTTGATTACATCAACACTGCGCCAAGCTAAATGGAAAATCTGAAAATCAAAAAGCATGAGAGGTGGGGCAGAGGAGTCAGAAAGGCTAGAATAATGGCATAGGAGACTCGAGATAACATAATCGAGCTTTATATAGGACTCTTTCATTTCTGTCATCCATGAACATCAAAACATTGGAGTGAGACTGCATCTGACCACAGATCTTGCATCCTCTTCCTGCAGTGATGCCCCAGTGAGAAGCCAATAAGCAGCAATGGGCAAATATGTCGGGCTTGATTTCTTGGTTTCTCTCTTTTTTATTTATTTTATTTTTCAATCTCAAATTCATTTCATTCCAAACTTTGAAGTTTTCCCCCCAAATGCTTAACCTAAACACTTGCCACATTTTGTGCAAATTTCCGCTAGTGCATGTCTTTTCCTATGCAGTTTTGCTTAATATTTGCATTGTTTGCAAGCAGTTCCCCAAATAAATGCATTTAATGCTGTTTTCCTGTGTACCTTTCTGTAATATACACATTCTTTTTCCTGGAGATCTGAGATGCAGTGCAATAATCTGGAAAAATCCACATTTCGAAAGAAAATTGAAGTTTGATTCACATACTGATGCAAAAGGGTGAATTTAGGGAAAATGCATTATTTCCCCTATCCCAAGCTCACAAACAAGACTTCTGCTATTGCTACTACTACTATTGCACTGCATTTATATTCTTCCTTTCTTTCTTTACAAGGAACACATGAGTAGAACCAGGATCCTTTAACCCCAAGTCCACCAAGCTCACTCCTATGCCACGCCAGTTCTTGAGTTTAGTGGGCATTATTGCCAGGTAAATGTCTATAGCATTGCATCTTCAAGTCACATTTATTTCAATTAGATGCATGGAACATCAGTGTATTGTCTTTACTGTTGAACTGAGTTTATGATGCTTGTCCAATTTAATGCCTCTTAGTAGTATTAGCTCTCAGTGGGGTGTGCATGTGTGCATGAGCTCACCATGCATGCACTCTCAGATCCTAGCTGTTATACTTTCCCACACTCCATGATCAAAATGGGAGCATTGAGTCATAACCTCAAATAACAGGAAACAACAGTACAAACCAGTGACAACCCCAAATAACTGGAAACAATTGTAGAAAACTTGATCTGTCTTCAGGAAAAGGTTTTGTACAGTATCTTTGTTAGACCTTTTAAAAGCAGGTATTTAAAACCTGGTTTAGGTATACTGATTATTTTTAATGATTTTGATATAGGGATACCTATTGGTGCCATTTTATATTGAAATGAATTAGTTACTCATTAGAATCTTTAAAAAATAATACATAATTATTTAACTGCATGAACTCAGAGGCAAATTCTAAGGGGGATTAACTTTCAGTGTTAATTTATTACATGACTTTAATCTGAGGTTATTATACTGTGTAATTAAAATGAAGATTAACTCCTTTTATTATACATTAAGGCTACTAACCTATATAAAGTTGCCTGGAAATGAAATCCAAGCACATGACAATTTAAAGGTGTAACTAACAGGCACATTTTCCCTGTCCTCTCTTTCCCTTTACACTGGAGTGTGTGCAGGGACTCCAGTTCATTCCAGTTCATTCTAGCTTGGTGTGTGTGAAGGCATTAAGCTCTTCCTGCTGTGGCCCCAATCCAAATTGGCCTTCCTTGTGTCTGTCATTTATATTGCCAAGCTAGTGGCCCATGGAAACAAAAGATCCACCTCCCATGTGTGGGGTAGGAAGGGAGGATTCATTGACCCAATGTATTGTTTGGGTAGAGAATTTATTCCAGATGGCAGGTTAAGGAAAGAATGAGCAAGGAATCCCTTTAGTATGCAGTTGTAGCAGTACAGCTTCATGGGGACCCCAAGCCATTAAAACAGTTTTAGAAAAACACACATTGGTTTATAAAATGCTTCAAACTTAAAATTAGTTAAACTGTTCTTACCCAAATAATATTCATTAAAATAATTTAGATGTGTTGAGCGCCCTTATCTTGACCACCCCCCCCCCCCTTGTTACAGGCAGGGTTTCTAAAAGAAGTCCTTCCAGAGAAAAGCAGATCTTAAATTTCGGAATGTGAGAAATTGGTCTCAGTTCATTTTTGATCAGGATTTACCAAGTTTGCAAGTTCCACACTAAATACAGACTTAGATGCAACCTGTGGTTAAAATCCATGCATTTCTGAGCTTGCAAAAGGATTTGTAAACCCATCCCACCCAAATATATTATACAGCACATGTACATTTGAAAAAATGCTCATAAAACAAGAGCACAAATAATCAATGGGGAAAAGCATACTTTTGAAAGGTAAGAGGCATTATTTACACTCACAATTGGGGATCCCATGAACTGAAAAGGGATGGATTCTGTGGAGCTTCTTTGTGCCACTAGTTGGAATGATCTTCAGAACAGAATTTCTAGAACCTTGCAAGCTTACATTTTGCTGATTCACAAATCCCCGCTTGTATTAGTTCTCATTAAGAAAAGCAACTGCTAAGGGTCAATGTATTTATTATTTATTTTATTTATTTAGGAGACTTCTACGCCTCCTAAACAAGATAAATGAATTTATCTATTCATTTGCTTGTTTGTTTATTCAAAACATTTCCATCCCGCTCTTCAAGAGACTCCCAAGCAGCAAGCAGAAATCAACAAGCAGACAGTCTTTGCCCTCAAGCTCACAAACAAAACAGATGCAAAGCACAAGGAGTGCGATTTGGAGAAGAAGAGGAAAAAAATCCTGACAATGGTACTTCACTCAGCAAATTATTGCTCTCCAGCTCAGTGATGTGTTGTCTTCCTTTGGGTGATTTATAAGCAGGGTAGGATAGGAGCTTGAAAGTTGGAAGCATCCAGCCAGGCCTAGGGCTTGAAGTGCTTAGCTTTTAAGAGTCCAGGACAGAATCTCTTGGTATTCAGCTCTATTTGCGAACTAAATTGGGGTTGCCGCATCTATTTTCTTTCATGCTCCTCAACTGCAACAGTAATATGTCAGGCAGGTGCAACCATGTTCAACCATCTATTGAATTTTGCTGGAACAGCCGAGTTTTATTTCCATGCATTTTGATAAGAATTTATGAAGTTTTTCAGATTTCTCTGTATTGAGGTTGGAAAAAATTTAAGGTTAAAAAAAGATGAAAAGGGACAATTGACCAATTTGTCTCTTTTTCTTAGTGTGAAGTGCAAACTAGAGCTGAGATCAAATGCGTCAGGATATATATTTTCTGAAAATGTTTCTGTACTTTGTCCATTTACCCTAGCCCTTTAGCAAAAGAAGGCCACTTTGCAGAAATTTTCCCAAATAATTTCACTTTTTTCTCCTGTCTCACTCCTCTCCAACTATCCTGGAATTAGGATATCCCTGCAGCATTGCAGAGGGGCAACAGTGGTGACCAGCTGTCAAAAGAAATGGTCCACCTACTTTATCTGCTCCAAAATGAGGTGGAGAATTTTGGCAATGTTTTGTGTCTTGCACAATTACAGGCAATCAGAAGAGAATGGAAAGTGCATGCTCTCTGGCCAGATCAAAGGAGCACTCTGATTATTCCCATATACCTGCTATTGTTCTAGGGCTTTATGTGGGGTGAAAGAAGACAAAGAAGAAAGTGAAAAAATGGGGGAGGGGAATATCCAAAAGACTTAGTGCCTTTTTTTCCAGGGGATAAGAGAAGAAAATTCTCCAAACCTTTTCATGAAACATATCCTCTGAGAAATGTCACTCTTTGGGACCCAGAACATTCCTGAAGATGTCCAGAATATTGCATTTCTCAGAGGGAGACAACTTAACTCTAATGCAGATGCTATCACAACTTCCTCAAACTGTGCAGTAGGTCTACTGGGGAAGTGTCATATACACCTCCAGGCAAAATGACTGTTCAGCAAAGGGCAGGACAAACTCCTAGTCCTTGGCCACCTCCTAAGTATGGTACATGCAAGACCCTCAAACCCAAACCATGAGCATTTCTCCAAATTTGCATCATTGCATTTCTTTTTAGAAGCAATGTTTTTTCTATCCAAGTGAAAAGAATGGTAATGGGAGGCATTCGCAGAGCAATAATATTATTACCTTCCTGCAGTTTTAGTGCTTTGAGATTTTTATATTCTTATGCCATATAAATGTTTTAAATAAATAAATAAATAAATAAATGTCCCTGTTGCTGGTTATATTGTGCTTTTACCTTGACTGATTTTATTAACACTATTCTATTATTTCACATTTTATGTTTTTAACAGGTAAATCACCCAGAAATTGTTGGTGTTTGCGTAGTTAGAAAAAGAACACAAACAATATTTTCCTTTACAACTTTCACAACACTTTCAGAAATGTTTTTGGCATCTCAGCAGCTTTCATAGAAATTTTGCTGCAGAGAAAGAACTTTCATATTGACTTTGGATTTTCCTGTGGGCAACTTGAGGAAGAAAAAAAATCTGTTGATTATATTTCTAGCAATGGAAAGTATAAATATAGTATTAAACATGCATGGAATATACTGGGTTAACAGAATGTAATTGGGCTATTAAAAGCAAAAGCCGTCAAGTATCTCTGGCTCAAAGAACAACACATCCATGTTGCTCAAATAACAACACATATGACAAGACCACAGAGGAATACAAGCCATTCATTTAGAATGCTGTTAGGATTTTCTCTAAAATAGTTAATGACATTAAAATTATTTATGTACTTTTAAAAAAGAGATGAAGTCTATCAAAAATATTCTGACATATTGTTTGATCTAAAGACCTCTTTGAACAGTGATGGATTGCAAAGTATGTCTTGCATTAATAGGCATTTCCAGCTCATTCTACACCTTGATTTCAGTAAAGCATTCATTATTCTTTTTTAACCTCATATTAATGTGGGGGCATGAATAGAATGAAGTGCTAGTTTTGAATGTATATTGATTTTTAACAAAAAATAACCCAAGGCAGTGAGAAGAATGATTCCATCCACTTCACAACACCAAACAAGCAGCATCAAGGTGAAACTGATCAGAGATGGGCCAGTCTTCTTGTTTATGAAAATGTTCCTAATTCTATGACCTATTCAGCAAGGGACAATGTTGCTCAGCTTCCTCCTGGAAAGTCATCAAGAAGCAGTGCTCAGTATTTGAGGGAATATTAAAGTGGTCAGCACCAATGTTAATTTTGTACTTGAGCAGAAACTCTTGGCAGACTCAGGCCACAGTCTTAAAAACTCCTACAGTGTTATTCTGCACGTGCAAATATAATTCAGTGGGGAATACTTCCTGGAGACCTGATGTCGCACTGCTGTCTTACTTGTAGAGATGGATGCATATGTTGATTCCTCAATGTTTCTGGTTTTTCCAGTCCAGTAGTGTGCGTATTAGCTTAGAGGACTACCTCCCATAAGCTGTGATGCATGTGCACTTTACTGTCTGGTAGAAAGAGCAGTGGTCTGTTAGAACTGGATTTATATACAACATGCCCCCAAAGTTGCTCCCAAAAGTGCTGCTGATGGCAAGCAGCTCCTTTTCAGGGGGTGGTGATAAACAAGGGAGGCCTTCTTAGGAAATGGTCACAGGACTCTGACTCAGGTCAGAAGCATAGTCCAGATCAGGACTCCAAAGTTGCTTTTTCTTCCTGTTATTAGTATTGCTGTTGTTGTTATTTTAGTTTACATATGCTCTTTTTATGTCAATCTCTTATATGCAGTTACAGTCTTTTCTGCTTCTAGTGTTCCAAATTGACTTCTCTTGTCTTAAGATAGTCAGACAACGTGGTCTAAGCCTACTTAATTTTTGAACATCCTCATTTCTAAGTAACAATTCCTGTTCTACTTTTATACTTATTCCTTAACTTATTAAGACTACACACCACTTGCAGGTACTATCTGTCTCTTTACATGTGGTGAGGTAATGGTAGCAATCCTACATTTAGGGTAGCATGGAAGCTGTCTAGCTGACTGGTAAGGTGATTTCCATAATTCTTAGACCATGGTTCTATGGAACTCATTCCCTGTAGATGCTGGCCTCCAAGACCAAAGCTCGCCATCTATCCTTTGCCCAGACAGGCATTATAGAGGGAAGGGCTGAGACATTTTCAGAGATACCTCCCTTTCCTGCTTTTTAGCAAACTCAACTAGATGCTCTCCCAGACACCACTGGACTGCTCTCTTTAGAGTATCAACTAGTATTCCTGCCCATAGTTCCAATTAGATTCAAGTGAGGGAGTTTTCTGTGACATAGATCAAATACGTGGCTGCCATGGAAATAACCATCACGCTTCTTTCCATGTCTGAGGTTCGGAATATTCTATCTTGAAATTGATTTCTCAGTAATACATAAACACAGTCCAGGATGATCAGTGAATGGAAAGTTTATATGCTCTCTGACCTAAGGCTGTGAATGATAAATACGGATGCTTTGCTTACCAATGAATTATTTTACTGAGCTTTCTGATCCCACCTGCTCCAGTATCTTGAGCAATTGAATTCTGGCTTGCAGTTTACCAGATGAACCAGCCAACTGAAAAATAACTCCAACTAGTAATTCCTGGAAAAACCCATAGAAAGTGATGCCATCAGTGTGGTTCCATTTGCAGTTTCGGATTAACAGCACCACCCTCGGAAGGGAGCTGCAGCCTTGGTGACCATGCATGTTTGTCTTGCGTGAATCTGAATCTACCATTTTAGATATGATAACAGATCGAACTATTGAGGCAAAGGAGAAGTTACACATGATCATGATTAGAATTGGGTCTACCAAACAGGAAGGCCTGTAGGAATGTTGTCCATGGGGTTGCGATGGGTTGGACACAACTTCGTGACTAACAACAACAACAACCAGATAATCTCCAGAACAGATGTAACACTTCTTAAGGGATCCATTCCAAGATAGGTTTCTCAGGATAAAGAACAGAAACCTGTTCTTGAGAATTGCTGGAATCACATGCAATTAATGCCATGCTTATCTCAGTTCCATATAACTGATGTTTGTAGAACTGGGCCTTCCTTTTTGTCTCTATCATCTGCAGCCTGATATTCTAACCACCCTCAGCAGACGATGAGAGCCTAAATGAGATGGTGCAGAGAATTGTTTCTGGTAGGCTCACCAACCTCTGCTCAAGGTGTCAGAGAACATCTTCATAAAGCAGTTCTGCAGCCTGGACCTTTCCAGCCACACATTCCCTAACTGTAAAGGACAGCTCCTCCTGGGTCAAAGGAGCCTTGTAGAGTCCTCAGTGGAGTTGTCTTTGCAGCTGGGAATGTTGGTCTTGCAAACATCCATGAACTCCAGCTGCACATGACAGCGTTATGCCTGCTGTCTATCCCTTACTTCTACAAGATAACGATTCCCCCAAAGAGAGGTGCAAACTACCTTGTGGGTTGGGGAAGCTGGAGAAGTACAAGACTGTTCAAGGACTGAAATGGCACTCAGAAAATTTTTGAGTTCCTACCAGCTTTCTGGCACCAAGGACTGAACTATAGAGCTTCTTGGCAAGAGTGCCCTGTTGCCGGTCTTGCCAAACAGCTAGCCAGAGAGTACTACTGAGGGTTGATGTTCTGCTAGAGGTGTCTCCTCTCTGGCTGCCTTCTGCCCTGAAGATCTTCTTGGAGCAGGAGCTGGCAGTCAATGGGGTGGTACAGCAGAAGGTAGCTGTGCTGCTCAGCTGGAATGTTGCCTGGAGGACTGAGAAGTAAAATGATGGAAAAGGAAGGCAAGGTTGCCAGTTATCATTGGCCGGATACATTGTGGTAAAAAACCATGAACCACAGAAGCCATGCAGGGTGCTTGTCGGGATATCTGAACCCAGGAACTCTGTGGATTAGAATTCAGCAGCTGGCTCAAGGAGGAGTGATGTCTGCTTCCTTTCTAAGTTGGATCCAAACTATTTTTGACTCTCTGTGTGAGAATTATCATTATGAATTTTACTTGGAAGGCAAAACAATGGTGTTGTGATGGTAGACAGATTTTTAAAATCTGGATATTACTGACCAATGGAGCTGATGATGGTGTAATAGGAATTAATAGGTGAAGATTAAACAGTTTGCAGAAAAGAAATATATTAGTTCATTTGCAGATGAGACTCCATGCTGTTCTTTTCTCTCTCTCTCTTTTTTTCAAGATTTTTTTCTGCTCAGTGGAGAACCAGCAGCTCACATAGTCATTTCAATCAATGAGGAACAATAAGATTCTAGGTTCATTCACCAAAATAAATGGATAGGGGTCACTAGAGGAAAACACAACTGTCTCTAAAGGATGAAGTGAATGCTTTTCCATTTTGCATGATATACTGCAGTAAATCAGCAATTAGGAACATATGAAACAGGATATATTATAATGCAAGATTGTTAAACTATCCTTAAGGGTTTTTAAATTGATCACTTAAAAATCTATTTGAGCTAAAATAACATCGGAATTACAGAGTTTACTTCTCATTTTGGTTTAAATACCTTAAATATCAACTTGTCCATCACAGGGCCAAACAAAACACATTAAACTAAATATACAGATGTTCCCACCCCAAATAGCTCACGAGCATCAAACTTTCCCTTTTCATAATGTGCAGCTATTTGTATCATGGAGCTGCAACTTCCTGCATTTCTGATCACAGCTTCCCATTAATGGTCATTTCCAGCAGAGTGTGAAGAAATACAGAGAATTGTGACATTCGAACATGGGTAGGCTCTGCCTAACATTGTGGCATGGAAGCTAAATGAATGACTGCCATTTTTGATGGCACAGTTAATATTTCATCTACTCAACCCTGTTTCAAAACAATTTAACCTTTCATCTAAACACGCACGTGCAGGACTTTAATATGATTTGCATGTTACATTCCAGGAAAAAGCAATGTCATTAATTTATTAATATACATTTGCCAAAAAGATGCTTAAAGGGAATAAGAACAAAATCCAGATTAAAAACAAGATCTTAGTGAAAATGTAAGATTAAAATATGTTCTAAGAATAAGGCACAAAATGAAATATGTAAATGTACAAATATTTTAAATATTTTCACTTTATTTAAAATTTCCATAGTGGGTTGCAAAAGTTCATAAAAAGCCCACCAATCAACAAAGCAGTTTATAATATCTAAGGACAGCTCTAAACACTACTCTGCCTCTGCCCATTTTATCAAGAAGCCCAAGTAATTCTATTTTGTTGAGATTCAATGCCGTTTTGGGCAAAATATTAAATGAAAAATGCACTAGGATGCCAATCCGGTAAAATAGAAAATCACAGCTATAATTTCCACTGAGAATGACTGCAGCCTTTATGCAGCATTTATGCTCCTTTCCATGAATGATTGATTCATTTCCAAGGCATTGAAAATCAGTCAATCAATCAATCAGTTTGTGCCACTTTTCATCAATGGTTAATCCCTTTTCCAAAGCATTGAAAATCTTTTTTTTTTTTTAAATTGGGACCTTCAGAATAATGTTTGAACAATGAACAACAGTTGTAGGGTCTTTGTTCTTTTAAAAACTCATGCATAACATTATACATATTTCCTACATGATATATCGTAAAATGGGCATAAAAGCAATGTATGCACCACCAGCTACTTGGGCATGAACCAGCAATTGTTATTCCCTTTCAAGTCTCACTGATTCCAATAGGAAAGTTAAACTTATCCCTATAGGGGAGACCAAAGCTGATGCTCGGCATATTTATGTGTGAGTAAATTCAGTTATATTCATTGCATCTTAGGTTGCACTCCTAAGACTGTTTAGACAGACAAAAGTGGTGCAGCATTCCCCAGCCAGCCTTCTCGTTCAGCTTTAAAGTGCATAATCTTGGTTGGATCATGTCTTTTCTCCACTTCAAAGAAACTGATGCTGATCATAAGCTTAAACCCTTGGTTACTGCTCCATATTAAGGTTGTACTCATTGCTAGCAGGTAGCAAGATCTCATATCACATTTGCAGATTCACTGCTTAGTTTGAAAGATGCTGCAATTCTAATTGAAATGTATTGATTTTCCAGCAAACATAGTCACATTAATATAGGCATCTCAAGGTTCAGGGAACAGAATTAAAGCTTAATGTAGCAATGTACTCAAGGTTTTTTTTGTGCAAGGTACAGTTTATAGGCAGAAGAATGTAAGAACTGCAGTGCCACATCTTTCCAGAGACCTTTCCAGTCCAACATCATGTTTGCACCATGGGCACCAGAAAAGGTTCAAGAGGGCCCAGTTTGGCTTTGACTTTAGGCAAATCCAATGCACATCCTGAAGAAAGATAGTAGACATGAGTCTGACTAGAGAGGGAACTCCTCCAGAACTTTTCCTAAACTTTGGAGGAGATAGTGAAGAGCCATGCATGTCATGTGTATGTACAAAAGCCCGCTTTTTCAATTTTCTTCTCTTCCTATTAAATGCACATCACTTTGGGGATTTCATTTTCTTAATATAGTCTATCATTGCATAATGCTATCAGTATTCTTTTGACTAATAAACACCTGCAGACTGTCTGTCTCCTACTACCAGTATTGTGTAATCTAATCTCCATTATGAAGAGAACTAATTCATTCAGTTTTGTTGTACCAACAATGAGAAACTCTACAGGGAATCCATCCCTTCGGAACAATGGTGGAGAGCATAAAAATCTGAAGATAACCCCCTTCTCCTTTATTATGTTCTTCATCATAAGAGCATTTATCAAACAGCTCAGGCATTGATCTCACTGATGGGGCTTGCTACTAAGCTGCTGTATTTGGGATTACAGTCATTTTCATGAAAGTGAGTTTCATTGAGTGAATTTCTCCCATCAATGAGAAGCAGCAAGGGTTTGTGGGGGCCTGTCAATCAGATTAAGCATATAATGAGGAACGGGTGCAAGGGAGACATTTGCTTTGATTTCCTAGCTACAGGCCAAGGATGGATGAATCGGTCGAATTCAGATTCTGTCAGGCAGGGTCACCATTGTTCGTTGGTTATCTCATAGTGATAAAGAACAGAGACGGTTCATATGATCCAGGTTATGGGTTCCTGATAGTTCCTTGAAGGTGCTTCACTTGGGCTTTACATCATTCTAGCCTTCAGGTGTGGGTGACAGTGAGGACATGTTTGAGCTGCTCTGGTTAGGTGTCTCTTTAGGACTCCCCATTCCCAGTCAGCTTCCTAAATTCTGGGACAATTGTTCTCCCCCACAGCTGCTCCTCATGCAAAAGGTCCCATGTCCAACCCATGACATCTTTAGGTAAGGTGCCTAAAATCTTCCCAACAGTTGGGTCTCTGCTATAGGAAAGCGTATCTTTAATCTAGCACTATAAGAAAGGTTTTTGTTTTATTTTTTTAAAAAAATCTTTATATAGAAATGGCTGCTGTTGTTGTTGTTGATGTTGTTGTTGTTGTTGTGTGCCATCAAGTCCTCTTCAGGCTATGGTGATCATATAAATGAAAACCATCCAAAATGTCCAGTCCATGACAGCCTTGCTTGGCTCTTCTCAGTTCAAAGCTGCACTTTCCTCAGTCCATCCCATATTTGGTCCTCCTTTCCTTCTTCTGCCTTCAACTCTCCCTAGCATGATTGTCTTCTCCAGGGAGTTAGCCTTCTCATGATGTGCTCAAAGTAGGGCAGCCTCACCTTTGCCATTTTTGCTTCTACAACAACTTGAGACTTGATTTGACCTAGGACCCACTTGTTCTCCTTTCTACCAGTTCAGGGTAATTGCAAAGCTCTCCTCCAGCACCATGTTTTGAATGCATCAGTTTTCTTCCTCCCAGCTTTCCTCACTGTCCAGTTTTCACCCCCAGTCACTGTGATTTGGAATACAATAGTTTCCATGATCTTGATCTTGACAAATACAGGTTATTATCTCATGAATGCCTATTCAAATCTTCCATTGTTGTGCAAGCTGAACTGCCCCCAAACTGTGCCCATATTCTGATTGTCTTCCCCTCCCTGGCCCACTATAGCATTCTTCCTCATGCCAGCATGCATCCAAGTATCTAAATACTTTTGAATGAATTAATCAGCACAACAACTCAGACTGGCATCTGTGAAATCCACAGACAATGCCAGGACAACTCTTTCAGGCAGTGCTGTGCACTTTGCTCCTCCTAGAAAATGACAAGTGGACATCAGGATGACAACAGAGAAGGTGGGAAGACAGAACAACCTATAGGAATGAGGCAAACGGTACACATCTCTTACTAGGCAGAGATGGGTAGCCGATGTTGATGGCTAGAGAGGATCCTAGAGCAGCTGCTCTTTCCAGGGATCTCTGTGGTAGTTAAATATGGGGATTGTGGAACCCAAAAGGTCAGTTGAAACAAAAGCACCATGGCAGGTGAAACCATAGAACAAGTGGTTCATTCTCAATATGGTTTCTAAAGGCCAAACATACCATGCTGGAATTCCACATCTGAGTTCGGTCTACAGGGCAAACAATAGTAAGTAACTAAATAAATAAGTGGCTTGTCATCTCAAGTAAACTCAGTCACTGCCTAGAAGAGGAACTCCTGAGAGAATAATAATCAGGTCTGCATTCCCTTTACAGTTTCATGGGATGGTGCATCAGCATAGAGGACTTATTCCCTCAAAGACATTTGGAGAGACATGTGGGCAGAACTGCACCAGCACATCTAGGGTTAGATTCAGGAAAGGGGGATGTAATGGGGCTGGAAGAGGGAGGCTGTGGGAAAATAAGGAGCCTCCCTAGAATTGGGCAGAGACAGCTTCATTGGGTGAAGCCCAATCATGGGAGTCTCCCCAGATTACTGCCCACCATGCTCAGCCGAGTACCATGGCCCTAGGAGGAGTCTTTTGCAGGGCTAGAGAGTTTTCATTAGCTTTTCATTAGCTTTCTTAGATGCCGTGTTCTCCATCACCAGCTCCTAGGGTAGAAATGGGGCACAGGCTACATTCTTATCCATGTTGTCTGCCCAGGAAAATGTTCTTTATTGATGATTCTATATTTTGTGAAAGGAGCAGCCACTTTTGTAAGTGTCTGCATGTGGTCCCTTTATTGTTAGTTCTGTATCAATGTAATGAAAAGGAGAACTTTCACAATGTTAGAATTGCTTGAATCCCTAATGCTTTGGGAGTATCATATTACATTAAATCACTTGAATGTAATGGGGATCTGATCTCATGCCCCCTTACAGTAAGAAATTTGTATTGAGGAGAGGAGAGGAGAGGAACATCAGGAGAAGGGGGAGATAAGATAACTTGTAGAAAATGGAAGAGCAACTGTGGAGTTACATAGAAACATAGAAACAGAGTGAGTCAGAAGGGGCTTCCCGGGCCATCTAGTCTGACCTCCGGCACCAGCTGGCTCCACTCACAACATGCCCACCATGTGGACGTCCAGCCTATCCTTGAACACCCGCAGCGATGGGGCCTCAACGACCTCTCGTGGAGCCCATTCCACACCCTCAGGGTCCTGACTGTCAGGAAGTGCTTCCTGGCATCCAAATGGAACCTTGGTTCCCTGAGCTTTGCTCCATTGGAGCGCGTCCTGCCTTCCTCTGCAGGGGAGAACAGGTCTCTACCCATCTCCTACTAAATGTACACAACTTCAGAGTCAGATACAGTACTCAATGCACAAGACTACCAAAAAGCTGATATCCACAGACTCTACAGCAATCTGAAATGTGCACACACACAGATCTCCTCTGGAGCAGCAACCCTTTTAAGCCTTACAAAGAAGACAGTAGTAATTTTGACTGCTGGCTTTACCTAACAGCCTATGTGATGTATGAGTTAGTTTATTGAATTTTATTTATTTAAGCCATCAGTGTGCATAGTTTCACTGTAAATTGGGTTGACATAAGGTGACATCCTCTGGGCATTTTTGTACAAAGCCAATCCGAAGATCCAGAAAAATAATGCTCACAGGAGTCAGATCAGTAAATTGTTTCCCCCAGTACCACCTAATGGTGCACACACATCAGATAAACTGGGTCTTGTATTTCACCCTGCCTTGGGTTTGTTTGCTTGTTTTCTTCCTGCATTTATTTATTTATTTATTATTTGTTTGTTTGCTTGTTTGAGCAGATGTGGATTCATTAATAATTCAGTGCTGAGAACTCTCACTAAGGAACCAAATGCAGCAACACTCCAATGCCGCAGAAGGCCAACATACAGCAATTCCATTCTGCTCAGTGAGCATGACACAAATAAATATCAAGAGGATACAGACCCCCCCCCCAATCAAAAGGAAGGCGTCACTGGCAAGGTGATGCCAATGGGTCTGCTGGGCATCTAAGCTAACCCCGCACTGAACAGGCCCACCCCTTCCCCCAAGAGCTCATTTCAAAACTGGATTCTCTTTCAACAAGGCCCAGATGATTCTTCCCAATGGCCTGAAGTTCCTCAATTGCTGCCCTGCTGCTCCCTGCCTCCCCACAGATGGACTCTATATGGAGAAGAGGGAACTTCCATCACTGTTACAGAAGCATTCGAGGCACTAGGAAGGCTGGGAATCCAGCTCACCAGGGTGAACTATTGAAACTTTATACTAGGAATTATTCAATGACACCAACTCTGTCTTCCCATCAAGATGCTTAGAAGAATCACTAATGATCAAGATGTAACAAAACATTAAAAACTTGCAACATGTGCTAAAAGCGGCAACATCAATAAATAATCAAGATTATGGGGATCCAGCAAGGGAAGCAACACATGAACCAAGGCTTCTTGCAGTGGGATGTAGGTAGCTGTACTTGAAAAGTGCTGTTGATGGAAAGACACTGTGGAACAGGAAAGGGAGATGGATCTGAGTAACAATTTCCACAGAGCAGCATCTACATCTCTTGCAGAAACATCCACACCAAGCATCTTCTAGCATCTTATTTATTGCATGGCTATCACATCTCCTTTCCCCCCCTCCTACAAAGAACACAAGAAATCTTATATGGCATTTCTCCTCTCTGCTTTTTCTCCATAGCATCCCTAAGAGGTAGGTTAGGGTGAGTCACCCAGTGTGCTCCATGGACAAGTGAGAACTCGAACACATATCACCTGAGTCCCAGACCAATGCTTTAACCACTCTGCCACACAAACTAAGCCATTTAGTTTGGCATGAGTTTTTGTGGTCCATTGCCCACTTCATGTGCATGGGAGTATGAGAGAGCATGTCAGGCTTTTAATGGAATACACATAGTGAAGATCACCAAGGGATTGTACATTGGCAGAACTGTAAACAGTGATGTCAGGGGGAAATTCAGTGCAGAAAGTATTGATGGTGACAATTGCATTGTTAACTGTGGTCCATTACACAGCAGCTGTTGCATTGGGTGAGTCAATTCATACATACAGTGTGTTTAGTTTTGGATGACATGATGCTATTCTCCCCTTTCCACATGGAACTGCAGCAGCATGGTACAAGAGGGACAGAATTGGCATCTTTGATGTGGGAAAAAGAATGCTTGCTCACTTGAAGGCTTCACCTTGCATTCAGCTGAACATCAAGATTTCATGTCTCTAAGAAGAGAAAGCAGTGAGCATAATCACATTAAGCATGTTTGCTTTTGTATTCTGTTAGGCTTGCCTTCACAACTGAAATGAACAGGATGAAAAAAGTGAGATGTATGTCAGAAGTAATTTTTCCATGTTCCCCTCAATACTTATAACCAATTCGTGGAAGAGGAAGAAGGATTATGTCCACTGGCTTTTGATAATATTTCTACATTCACTTGTTGGTCTTGGATGGTGGTCAGTATTTCAGCAGATGTTGGATGACCATTTGCTGGGGATACTTGAAGTTGCAGCCTGCATTGCAGAACCAACATGGAGCAGAAGGTGGAACAAGAAGATCTCCACGGTCCCTTCCAACTTTGATGCTCCAGCTGGGTTCAGGCAGCACAACAAGCAATGGCAGCTTTTCACCATTGATGGTTTGTTGTGCTTTCTGAACCCAGGCATCGTATTTCACCATGGTAGGTTTGGTCTTTTGAAGCCACCCAGTTTTTCTACCTGCCAAACCTGTGAGCACAGGGGTCTTCAGTTTGTTGGATTGCACATTGTGTATCCCTGATGTATGTAGACAGATACAGAGATGTGGGACCTTGCAACAGATGGTTGCCACATTGGGCTTCCATAAACAATGGCATTGGTTTGGGAGGCCTTTTATGACTAGTCATCATGAAGGACCTCTCTTGTATCTCCAGCCAGTTTCTCATTTCTTTTTAGAGTGAGTAAAGCCCAGTATTAAATTCTGAAGCTGAACAAACCAAATTGAATGGAATATATAGAAAGAAAGAGAAATGCAAACCTTGGGGCATGGGGGCACAGAATGCTATAAAGGACACACTTTTCCTTCTCTGCTAGGAAGGCAGAAGAACCATTATCACTGGTTCACAGGTGTTTAGAGAAGCCCTCATGCAAAGAAGCACATAAAATGCTTTTATTCCAGGCTGTATCTACTCCATTTCCACCCCCCCCCGCAACAAAAGAGTTTCCCTTCCTGCTTCCACAACAGTTGTCAACATTTTGTATCCACTAAACAAGCTTAGTTCTCATTGGGCCATGTTTGGGATCCTTGTTTTTGCCTTCTGATCCCATCTATATTAAAATCCTAGGCTTATTCATTGATTTCTTTGTGCATCCAAGGGAGAGGTCCATAGTATAACTGAAATGTATGGTGTATTTTCTATCATACAATGTGGCTTCAGATATTCCTTCCCAAAAGATTGGGATTAATTTAAGGACCACTTCAGGGTGAACCTTTCCATTTCACTAGCTTTTTACTCTGCATTATCCTCATTCTATATGCATCCTGTTTGCAAATAATTCCTGCATTAACTTGTCACTAAAAGCATCCTTTTCTCACCTTTCCCTGAACAGATGGTGCTTTTCAGATTGAATGGGAGGATCAGATGTCCCTTTGCATTGAAGTCACATGTGAAAAATGAAGCTTCTAACACATTCATTCATGCTGTGAAGGAAAATAAATAGAGCCCTCTTGATAATCAGAAGCGGGTTTCATTTTGGATTAACTATGGTGGGTTTCCACCATAAATCTCTTTCGAAAGCTGAAGGCTGCATGGTGAAATGTGACTTTAAAGAGCAGCATTGCACTTTACCAACCTAACAGGATATTTTTGCATTGTTATTTCAAAAAACACTGTCCTTAGATTCAGTGAATATGTTGAAGAGTGAGATAAGCTTTTCAGAGATGTCTTCAAAATTATCATTGCATTACACAGGTTTTGACTGCAATGTTGTCACAAGTGATGAATTTCCCTATGAGAGAAACCACATTGTACATTTGTTTAAAATGTGTGTGGATAAGAGGTAAGGGGAAGGAAGCGATTTTGTAGACTTTAAATAGACAGTTGGATTATGGTAGATAGTTTGATAGATAATTTTAATCGCAAATATTTCAGAGTGAAAACAGCAACAAAAGAGAAAACTAGGGCACTACTAGATTAACAAAAACATAAACGCTTATACCTTAAATACATGCATTAATATAAGCAATCCATATATCTGAAGAACAAGATTGGAGATTCTTGGATGTGGTACAGAAGGTAGATCTTGAGATATTTTGGACTTCAGCCACCATAGCCAATGGTCAGGATTGTTAGGAGTAAAAAAACACCTGGAGATCAACTTTTTGTTGCTCATGCTACAGGGTATATATCAAATCCAGTGAGGCCAGTAAGGTCCTCAGGCATTTGAAAGATAGTGGTTAGGGTTGATCAGTTTGGCAGATTTAACTGACGTGCACAGCCTGGTAATTGTACAGGAGTTCTTCAAAAAGATTCCGCACTTTGGAAAACTCAATTTATTAAGAACTTCAAAAACAAATTACATCACTTTTCGATATTGTCACCTTCCTCTGTGATGCATTTTTCCCAGCATCATACCAACTTTTTAATACCATCAGCAAAATTATATAAAATGTATATCTATAAAATATAAAATATGAAAGTGCAGAAACTTTTTGAAGACCCGTTGTACATGTGCCCATGCATTCAAATAGGCAACAAATCAGAGTGTGCCTAAATTCTTTGGGTGGCACACATTTTGTAATATCTATGGACTGGATGGAAAGGTATATGACAATATTTGATAGATACCATAAAAATAATCTCTCAGCCCTGGCTAAGCCAGATTTTCTGGCCCCATTGGTAGACAGTCCTTAAAAATGTGCAGCAATGCATTTGAAGACTAGTGCCATTTATCTATCTATCTATCTATCTATCTATCTATCTATCTATCTATCTGTTTACATATTTATATGCCACCTATAACTGCCTAAGGCCTTCCTAGGGAGCTTACATATTAGTCAAAATGATGATTCCAGAAAATCCCCTATTAACATAGGTATATCCCAGTTTAGAAACATAGAAACATAGAAAACAGAGCGAGTCAGAAGAGGTCTCCCGGGTCTTCTAGTCTGACCTCCGGCACCAGCCGGCTCCGCACACAACATGCTCACCATGTGGACGTCCAGCCTATCCTTGAACACCCGCACCAATGGGGCCTCAATGACCTCTCGTGGAAGCCCATTCCACACCCTTGGGGTCCTGACTGTCAGGAAGTGCTTTTTGGCATCCAAATGGAACCTTGGCTCCCTGAGCTTTGCTCCGTTGGAGCGTGCCCTGCCTTCCTCTGCAAGGGAGAACATGTCTCTACCCATCTCCATGTGACATCCCCTCACATACCTGTATGTTGCCAACTTATCTCCTCTGAGTCTCCTCTTCTCCAGGCTGAAGAGACCCAGTTCCCTCAGTCTCACCTCATACCCCATCCCCTGCAAACCGGCCACCAACCTTGTGGCCCTACGCTGCACTGACTTCAACCTGGCTATATCCTTTCTGTAATGAGTGGCCCAAAACTGAACACAGTACTCCAGTTGCGGGCACACTAGAGTCGTGTAGAGTGGTAGTAATAGCTCTCATGATCTAGAAGCCACACTTCTGACAATGCAACCAAGGGTGGCGTTCGCCCTCTTGACCACCGCATCACACTGCTGACTCATGTTTAGCCTGCAGTCAACCAGTACCCCGAGGTCCCTTTCACAAGTGCTGCTCTCCAGGCACTTATCACCTAACCTGTACTTATGACAGCTATTCCTATGCCCCAAGTGCAAGACCTTGCACTTATCCACATTGAAAGCCATCCTGTTGTCTCCTACCCACTTCCATAGTCTGTCCAGATCCTTTTGGATCTGAAGTACCTGCTCCTCAGTTGTGGCCACTGCTCCAGTTTTAGTGTCGTCTGCGAATTTGATCAGCAGACTGTTCACCCCTTCTCCCATGTCGTTAATGAAAAGATTAAACAGGATTGGCCCTAGGACAGAGCCCTGGGGGACCCCGCTTACCACTGGCCGCCATCCCGATGATTTCCCGCTAATGGCTACCTTCTGCTTTCGATCAGTCAACCATGCTCTAATCCACCAGACAGTGCTTTGGTGTATCCCTAAACTCCTCAGTTTCTCCACCAGGATATCATGGGGCACTATGTCAAAAGTCTTGCTGAAATCCAGGTATACCACATCCACTGCATCCCCTCCATCTAGCCATCTCGAAACCTTGTCATAGAATTCCACAAGGTTTGTCTGGCAGGACCTGTTTTTGTGGAAGCCGTGTTGTGTGGCTGTCAGCCTCCCTTCCCTATCTAGTGATGCTAGATAGGGAA
>NW_025335317.1:8443375-8450223 GCF_004798865.1 Varanus komodoensis
GCCTAGCTGAAATCCAGGTATACCACATCCACTGCATCCCCTCCATCTAGCCATCTCGAAACCTTGTCATAGAATTCCACAAGGTTTGTCTGGCAGGACCTGTTTTTGTGGAAGCCGTGTTGTGTGGCTGTCAGCCTCCCTTCCCTATCTAGCATCACTAGATCTCTCACTATTATGAGCCTTTCCATTGTTATTCCTACAATGGATGTAAGGCTAACAGGTCTATAATTCCCCATGTCATTTCTACTACCCTTTTTGAAAATTGGGACCATTGATGTCACCCTCCAGTCTTCTGGAACTTCACCCGTTCTCCACGAGGCTCAAAAATGGAGGCCAGTGGGCATGAGAGAACCCCTGCCAACTCTCTAAGTACTCTTGGGTGTAACCCATCAGGGCCTGGCGCCTTTGTAATGTCCAATGCCCTGAGAAGCCCCTCGACTTCTGGGGGGGGTGACTCTAATCTGTGCCCCTAAGTCCCCAGCCTCATCTAATCTCCTATGCAGATATCTCCTGTCCTGCTTTGGGGAGAACACAGAGGCAAAATAGTCACTTAGCATCTGTACCTGTTCCCTCATATCAGTCACTGGATCTCCTTCATCCTTATTTAGTGGTCCCACCACTTGTCTCCCCTTCCTCTTCCTATTTACATGCTGAAAGAAGCCCTTTTTGTTGCTCTTGATATTCTTGGCAAGTCTCAGCTCATAATCAGCCTTAGCCTTGCGAAGAATCCTTCTGCAACGGGCCTCCTCTTCCTCCCGGTATACCCTTTTGTCTATTTGCCCCAGTACGCATTTCCTACGGAGGTTCCTCTTTCATCTAATCCCTCTAACCACCTCCTTTCGCATCCATGGAGGTACTCTCCTCCGCTTCCCCAACTTACTGACTAGAGGTATCGTCAAGGCTTGCACCTCCAAAACCTCCCTTTTGAGTGCTATCCACCCTTCCTCAACTTGCTTACCTTCCAGTAACCTATCCCAGGAGACTTTCCCCAGTCTGGCCTTCAGTTGGCCCTCTTGAAGTCCCAGCTTCTAGTGCTCGGCTTGCTGCACGTCCCCAGTCCCCTGATCTCAAAGCAAAGGATGGAATGCTCACTCGCATCCAGAGCTCCCCTAATCTGTACTTCATCTATCAGCTCCTCCCTATCGGTCAAGACCAAGTCAAGGATATTTCCCCCCCTCGTCACCTCTCGGACCCTCTGTGTGAAAAACGCTCCCTCAGTAGCTTCTAGGAAGCAACGTGACCTGACTGTCACCGCCGAGTGAGTCTCCCAAGTAATATCCAGGAGAATGAAATATCCCATAATTACTGTGTCTCTCCCCTGAGATATCCTTAGAATCTGGCCTGTCAGGACATCATCCAGGGTCTCAAGTTGACCTGGATGGCGATAACATACCCCCACTGTCAGGTCTCTTTCCCCTGTCAGAACCCCTAAGTTTCACCCAGACTGCCTCTACCGAATCCCCATCTGTGCTGCATTCTATCTCACTGCATCCTATCCCTTCCCTGATGTATAAAGCCATGCCCCCACCCCTCTTTCCCTTCCTGTCCTTTCTAAAAAGGTGATACCCCTCTACGTTCACATTCCAGACTTGCCTTTCATCCCACCAAGTTTCTGTGATTCCCACCAGGTCATACACTCCTATTCCCAGGAGAGCTTCAAGCTCTTCCTGCTTATTACCCATGTTCCTAGCATTGGTGTACATGCACCTCAACTCCTTCCCACCGCTTCCCTTCCTTGGAGTTCCCAGCCTCCTCCTTCCTCCCTGATACTAAGCCCCTCTCTGTAGGAGTCCTGTCAGTCCCTGCAGTATCTCTAAAACCCTGCTCCCAGAGCTCTGATCCTCCCACCACACTTGTCCAGTGCAGACACATTACTGGGGGGCCTGAACCCACCCCCCCCCAGCTCAGTTTAAAGTCTTCCAGACGAAGCTCGCTAGAGCATTTCCAAAGGACTTTTTCCCCATCCTCTTGGGGTGTAACCCATCCCTTGCCAGAAGTCCATTGGCAAGAAAACGAGTGCAGTGGTCGAGGAGCCTGAAGCATTCCTTCTGGCACCACACCCTAAGCCAGTCATTCACCTCGGAGGCCCTCCTGTCCCTTTCCGGAAACGTAAGAATGATGAAAAGGCCACTTGGGCCTTCAGCTCCCTGAGTTTCTTCCCCAGGACCTCAAAGTCCCTGGTGGTCCCAACCACACCCTGCCTGGCCACATCGTTTGTGCCCACATGGATCACCAGGAGCGGCTGGTGACCCCTGGAGCGAACAAGACACTCCACTCTGTCCTTCACATACCGGATGCGTGTGCCCGGCAGGCAGCAAACCTCCCTTGTCTCCAGGTTGGGGCGGCACACTGCCGCCTCAGTGCCCCTCAGCAGGGAGTCCCCAACAACATCACTCGCTGCCGTACCTTCCCGGTGCTGGTGGGCAGCTGTGCCCTGGCCCTCGCATCTCCTGCAGCGACCCCCTTGATGCCTGATGTCCCAGACTGGGGGTCCTGTTGGTTCCCCGAGGTCTCATCAGTCCCAGCCTCCCCAAGTGGAGAGAACCTGTTTCCCAGCTCCAGATTGGTGCCAGGAGAAGGAGGAGGCCGTGCTGGCCTCCTCCTCCTGTGGGTGACATGCCTCCATGTCTCCCTGGCTGCTCCTCCCATGGCCTCTCCCTCAACCCTCTGTCCAGAGGGAGGCTGCTCCAGGGGGGCCTGGAGAGCTCTCTCGGCCCTCAGGTACCACACCTCCTCTTCTAGTAGGGTCACCAACTTGCACCGAGGGCAAGTGTATCCCTGCCTCTCCTGGGGGAGAAGGGTGAACATGTTGCAGCTCTCGCAGCAGACAGCAACACCCGTGGCTCCCGCCAAGGCCATCTCCTGGTCTGCCATCAGTATCCCTTCCGAGATCTTACCTTGGTCCCCTGCCTTGTTTGTCCTGCAGTTCCTCTCACTCACCCAGTTCTCCCAGACAAAAACCCACTTGCACACACACACAAGGATAAAATAAATTTAAATTTAAATTGGTAGAAAAACAAAGCACAGCACAGCACAGCACAAACAAAACAAAACAAAACAAACAAACCAACAAACTTCTGTGTCTCAGGGAGGGGAGTCTCCGGACAGCCCGGGCCGCAGTGCCACCAACAGCTGAGCGCGGCCTTATCAGTCCCTCAGGCCGATGGCCCCACCTGTCGGCTTCTCCCTGGCCCCTCTGGCCCCGCCACCTTCCTCTCCGCTGCTCCTGGCCCTCTGGTCCCCTGCCCAGCTCCTACCTTGCCTTTGCCAGTCCCCTGGCCACTCAGCACTCTCTCCCAGCCTGTGCCTCTGCTGCTGTGCTGCTCTGAAGTTCCTGCTCCCATATCTGGGCCAGTATCTGTGTTCTGGTAGGCTTTGAGATTTAGGAAATTAAACCCAAAGCCTTGAAATTCTAAGTGCATCATTTCTACAGAGAAGAACTGATATTTTACATTCCACAATGATTTGGAGATTCCTCTATAGTTTGGTATATCTGATTGAAGACTGAAGGCAAGTAAAGTCCTAAGAATGTAAATTAGGTAAGGGATCTTAATGAAGCTGAATTATTCTTCCATAATTTGAGAAAGGCTGAAATACCAAACATACTTTCAGGGAGTAAGCTCCACTTACTCCTCGGGAAACATGTTTCCATAATACAATTCTCCACCTCCTCATATATTCTTTCCAGACTGCAACTGAGTTATGTCTTTTGGGATAGCAGTTGTCTCAATTATTTCTTCTGCTTGCAGCTGGTAACTTCATTCAATAGAACTGGATTGTGAGATAGCATTTCTCAGTGGCATTATTTCCGATTTGCCCTAATTCACAATTTGTCTGGAGATGCAGACAAATGGATGTTAAAGGCTTACCAATTAGAAGTCATCTGGCCATATCAAGGCATTATTGGTGTAATGGTGGAATTTCTACCCCATGTTTTGGAAATTTAGCCCTACAAATGAGGCCTATGATAAAACATGAACATGTTTAGAAGAGGGGAGCTTTAGAGGTCCTTGTTCTCAGGCTGGTGTCTCCCCACCCAGTTTTTCCAACATTTACTTCTCCCTTGATTGCTGGGAAAAATTGTTTTCCCAGCAATCAGCAGTCTGCATTCAGTGGGCATGTCCAGACTTTACAGCAAGTGTGGTCTGCTGGTTATAATGCTGGGGTGGAGGACCTTGGTCATGAATCCCCACATGGTCATGAAGCTCCCTATGTGACTTTGGGTCAGTTACAGCCTCTCATCCAATTTTGGTCCCCTTGGAGAACAAGTTGAGACTTCTTTGGAGAAAGGAGGATGAGTCCAGGCCCCATTTTGGAAGTCCATAATTTCCTTAACTTTTTTCAGAAGGACACAAAGCTTCCTGGCTTGTTTGTTGCCCACAAACCTTTCCAGTTCACAGCAAAAAGTGGCAGGCAGGTGAGTCAAAAACTTCCAATGTTCCCATATGATTTATGCAATGAAAAAACGTGATAGGCTGACTCAGGAGGTGCAGAAGAGCAATGCCCCCTGTGAAGTGCATGGGGCTCCCTTCCTGGTAACTTCTCTGCAAACACAGGGAGTGCTCACCAGGAACTTGGACTCAGGGGTGCAACAAAGAGGACCAGAGTCCAGGGAGATGAATCCGGAGTCCAGACCAGAGTCCAGGGAGTGACAGATTCCAACAACCAAAGCAGATTTTTCACATATCCCTGGTGTCCTCTTCTCTAGTCTCTCCATGGAGGAAGAGGTCTATAAAGGTCTATAATTCTGATGTCAAATTAACTGCGAAATGTAACTGAATGTGGGTATATAACTGGAGGATCATACATCCACTAGTATGCTTGTATTGAAAAGAATTATTATTTCCTTTCCTAGAAAAACACAACCATCCTTTCTAAAAGTTCACTTTTGGACTAGCTGCTTCGGAGGAAATACGTATGATCAGTTTCTGTTTCTTGCAAAAGGAAATGCCCCAGTGTTTTAAAGAACATTGCAAGTATCTCTGCACATATGATGGGATGAGTATAGTCTCTGTCAGTAGGCAGAAACCAATAGACTTACTGAGCCTTTCACAGTTTGATGGATGGCAGCCTGCAGATACAACAAGGTACAAGGGAGAAAGATCTCATCTCTTCAACAGAAAGGCAAAAAGACTCCAGTGAGATCTCTTTGGACAGGAGCTCTTGCCTCACTTCTTCCTGAGAAGTATCATGTGTAGTGATTCTATGTGAATATAGACCAGATTCTTCTCTACTCTCCTTCCTAGGAAAACTTTGCCCTTTTCTCCATGAAAGTCAAAGGCAGCCTGGGAATCCACTGAGCAAGCCTGATTCATATTAATGGCAGAATACAGATACATGAGGGGTCCATAGTTTGCTCCCAGCCAAGACTTAGTTTGGCAGGCTTGGGAAGGAGGGATGTTGGTGCCCCCCAAGTTGCCATCCTTACCTCTCTCTTGCCTGCCCCAGGCACAGCTGCTAATGCTCCCATTTCCACTACCCTCTTGTCCTCCTGAGCTGCAGATACGTTTTCTATGCACGTGTATGCTGGAAGCACTGCTTCCTCTTCTGCTTCTTCTTCCGCTTCCTCTTTTTTCCCCCCTGTCACATCCACCCTGTCTTCTACCACAGCCACTGCTGCCTCCCAGTGGCCTCCTCTTTGCTTTGCTTTCCCCATACTTCCCCAGGGACCTCCTTCTCCTCTTTTCCCCTTTTCTCTATTTACCCTGGACATTGCTAGGACAAACATGGAAATTCCAGTTCAAAGTAGAACACTTTAAAACTGGAGGTTCATGAAATTCAGCAACAATTACTTTTTCTCTTGGTATTACTTGCTTAACTTCAATAATTTGATTTGGAAATATACCCAGTGACTTCAGTCCTGTGCAGAATATTGCATTTTTGGAGGCTAAAAACCCCCGGGAGCCTTGAAATGTTGGTTTGCTCTGCTGGGAATGTTAGCATTTCCTAATCTCACGCCAGCAGAAACCACCTGGAGGAAGACCTTTTCTTGCTGCATTTTGAAAGTGCATCTGGCATGATGCAGCCTCATAAAAATGATAATTAATGAAAATATATACATGGCCAAATTTACACACATCTCAAGAAGACTTAATACTGTTTACAGAAAAGATTAAACAAGGCAATGTTTTCAATTGCATCTGCTAGTTCATTCATGCCTGATTTTATGTTTTCATTTCTCAGAAGTCATCTGCTAGAATTTCATCAAAAGACTTTTGTGTGATCAATCCCAATTTCCCATTCTTTTCATTGTTCCCATTTGAGTATGATGGACAAAGCATATTTTTTCTATTAAATGTAACTAGTGGAAATACCTAACAGCCAGATAGATACTATACTTGGTCTTACACAAAAGGCCAAGAATGACAACAGTCAGGCTGATGGTTTCTTGATAAAGCTGCAGACTTCCATAAACACTAGAGTTGCAAGAAACTTACATGTGAAGATGGGGATAATGTAGTTTTGGCTGCTACTGCCGTTCTTCTGTTATTGCTGCTGCTGCTGCTGCTGCTATTTTAATAGGAAATTACAAACATTGGCAAAGTTCTCCATATTTGGGACAAAAAGAACTTCAGATTTTAAAAATCCAAATGTGGAAGAAAATGCAACTGAATTGCCCACCTAGGCCCAAGTCTTTGAGTGCTTAGTTCTTAAAAGTTTTGCTTTGAATCTCTGTGTATTGAATATTAACACTTAATTAACTTACAGATTTTTTTCTGATAAACTTATCTTTAACAGCCTTATAGTGCGTGCATCAAGGTTCTTTCCATGCCAAGAATACATTGAATTTGTCAGGTACAGATGGTGAAAATTTTGTTTGCATTAGTTTTTGATAAAAAGTTTTCAAA
>NW_025335317.1:8450323-8510770 GCF_004798865.1 Varanus komodoensis
ATTCATATTTGGGGCAGTATGGACTTGATATATTATAAATCCTGGAGGTAGCAGAAAGTGAAGCTGACAGACTTGCCCATTCTTATTTCCATGTTTTCAATTCCCAAGGCAAATGCCAGGGTTAGAGCCATAGCTGGGTTTGACAACTGGACTGGTGGAAGTGGACTTCTCCATCTTCTCCTCCCCACGGTAGCCCATGAAAATGGTACAGTGAGTGCTCAATAGGATGAGCTATATTCCCAAAGAACAAGCAGAGGCACCTTCCATGACTGAAGCTTTCCCATCCAAACAGATCTTGAATCCAATCTCATTTAATCACAGCCTTGGTTGCATCTTCCAAATGAAATGCACTGGTAAGGGGACCACTCTCCTAGATTCCTGTCAAAGGAGATGGCAAGGAGGAGAGCCAGCGCTTTGAAGAAGTAGGATAATTGTACAAAATGGAAGAAGATGAAGAATGCTTTTCTCTTCCAGACAATAGTCAGAGCAGCCCCTCAATAGCAAGTCATTCTTTATGTTTAACAGGGAACAATATGCACCTACTCCACATTCATTCTAACTTCTGAACCTGGGGTGAGAATGCATGGATCAGAAAAAACTTTCCCTTCTGTAGCTGTTTTTGTCCATGGAAATAATCAGAGTGAAAGTCTGGCATGGGTGCAAGAAAGAACAAAGAAAACAAACTCTCTTCATTATGATGGCAGTGCCTATGAATACTGGAGAACAGTGAGGGATAGCTCCTGAGATCTCTAAATGGATCTGGCTGGCCATAGGTGGGAACAAAATATTAGGTGAATTTTTCATCTGACATGGTAGGACAACTCTTGAGACGATGGGGAGGGGGGGTTGTGGGTTGCCTTGAAGGGCCAGGACACAGGCACAAACTGAAGTGAATCAGGAGTCATGTGGCAAGGCACAGTCAGGGGCTAAGAACTGACCAGGGGAAAAGGGCAAACCAGAAATCGGGACAAGGAGCAAATCACAAGCCATCGGCAAACAAAGAAGCAGGTGCAAGTCAGAAATGAAGATGAAGTAAAAATGCACCAGACCTGAGAAAAATCTTGCTGCTCAATTATCTGGGCAGCTAGGAATGGACAACATGTCCATGAGACAAGTTCTGCTCATGATCTTGAACACAAATGCAAGCAGGTACATTTTTTTCTTTCTTTCAAGGAATGCTCACAAATTCTCAAATTCATATGGCTCTTATGTGAAAGATGTGCATTTCAAGCCATGTGCATTTTGAAATGCATAGTGAGAATGTGCAGTTTCTCTTCCCACTCAGTTGGAGCTGGAAGTGAATGTGCAGCTTTGAAAAATATGCAGAGAAATATGGTGTTTTCCAATGGGAAATGAGTACTGTCCCTAATCGAACAACCCCCAAAAGCAGGTCAAAAGCAAAAATGAGCTTTGAGATGATTTTCAGAGAACTGAGTGAGCCAGAAAATCATTGGTACTCCCACTCCCAGTGGTGAGACCATTGATCTGGGGCACATACATCACTTCTGGGTTCTTCTCCATACCTTCCCAATGCCCTAGTTCCCCTATCCCCCACTCCCCACTGCTATTAAGAGAAAACAAAGAGTTAGGAGAGACAAGAGTGCTTTGAGTCTTTGGGGGAATTGCTTTTCTAAATAAAAGATAATAAAAATCCAACAAGAACTCCCTCTCCAGGAGAAACCCAACTTGGGTCCTCCTTGGGAGCACAGGGAAGGGAATGAAGTGAGGTGGACGCAGAATAAAAAACAGAATAAAAATCACCTTATGCCAGAATGAAGGATTTTAAAGGGACTGCCCTGTAATGTTGCTGACAAAACTGCCTTGGAGGACTTTGTGCCCTCCATTAGGTCATTTTTCATGTCTGTGTATGTTTTGAAGAAACCAAGTTAGACTCTACTGTGGTATGAGAGGTTGGGGAGAAACAACCGTGCAGAGAACAAAAAATGGAACTTCGTTGGGAGCATGGATGGCCCATGTGTTGATGAATGAATGGACTCTGTGTATGTCTGTGTGTGAGAGAGAGAGAGAGAGAGAGAAAGAGAGAGACTGGATGGATGGATGGATGGATGGATGGTGTGCAGTATGTGTTTTCATGTGAAATCCCACATCGAAGGTATGTGTGGGAGAGTGAGAGAGAGGGAAGGGGAAGTTCCTGGGTTTGTGAGTGGGAAGCAAAGGGAACATCTCCTCTGGCCATATTCAGTTACCCATCCCTGATCATTTACTCGTCACTGCATACACCCTGCCCATTTCTTGAGCAGTTCCTGAAAACAGTAGAGGTAGTAAATATTCCTACATACTCCTGCTTTCCTAGGAGCTGGAGTCCAGCTGGAGAACCTTGCTTCCCTAGAGGTGGATTTAGTGGAGAGGAAGGCCATGTGCCATTTTTCAGGAAACTGCCACTGAACACATTGCCTATAGTGAAAACCTGAAGTGGATTTGCAGGTTTTTGTTCTGAAGAATTATCTAAAGACTCCTGAGTGAAGGCAAAATAATTTCACTTGCATTCAATGTCTTACTGGAATTTGATTAAGGAACTACCTAGGTAGAACCTGAGTCTAGAGGCACCACAGAATTTCCCCTAAAGCAAAATATGACATGCACATATGTTTGTCACTGCCTAAGACTGTTGCTAGCTGTATACGTGACAGCCAGTAAGAATTGCAAAGCATTTGACATATAGCACAGATTCTATATCCATATCTAATCTATCTCTATAATCTATATCCATAGGCAGTCTCACACTCACACATTCCTGCATGCACGTAATTTTCTGCTGATATTTCCACTGTTCTGCAGCTACTTCAGCAAGGGTGTTTATTCCCTGGGCATCCCACTCGAATTATTGGGCAAAATAAGGCACCACTTGCTGCTGCAGTTAAAATTTAGATGCATTAAGAAAGTCCCTTTGGAACTGAGTGCTCTGTGCTCTGTCTCAAAGAGCACTGCAAGACCTTGTTTGCAGACTTAGTTGTTCCCCCATCAACAATATTTATTAACAATCAATGCATAATTCAAAGCAATTAATCTATTTGAGCAATATTATTCTGTTTTAATGCTTCTGCACTAGCTGTGATATTTATATTTTCTTCAATCCACTAGGTGTTTGTAACAGCGTGCTAAAGCAATTTATAGCAACAGTTTTCAAAATTTATACCATCAGGGACCACTTTCTATATTGATCGATCTGCAAGGTCTTGCATGCATTTCTGATCTTCAGACCCAAAGACAGGAATATACAAACTTGGTTAAATCCTTTCCATCAATGTTTCATAGACTGCCAGGTGCCTTCATTCCATCACCCACTCATTGACAAAATCAGAATGCGCACAAACAAATGCATGCACATTTGTAGAAATTTGCAATTGTGCAAATTCATAGTCCACCCCCTGCCCCCATGTTCAAATCTCACACTGTAATTTATGGGTAAAATGCACATTTTCAGTCTTACTCCATGAGTATGTGTTTATTTGTATAACTAAATTTGTGTAAAGTTATAGGAAGTTTTAAAAAGGCCAGAAATCCATTTTTAATGTTCTAGAACTGCTAGAAAATTTCAGCTCAGCCTTGGAGAATATTATGCAAAATTACATCCTCATTTTCCACACCCATGAATAGGGTAGAACATTTCAAGATCAATTGCAGATTCAAGCTGAACTGTAGTCACATCTAGTGTCCAGTTGTATATTATCCCATGTTTGTGGAAGGAGTTCCATGAAAAGTTGGTCTTATTCTAAGGACATAAATAAATTACAAAATGGATGCTTATAAATACCATGATATTTAAGCTGCAGTCCTATATGTGTTTAAAAAGAGAAGAGTCCTACAATTTGCTTTATGTTCCACCCAGCATGGAAATTGTAGGACTTCTTTTCTGTCAAATCATGCATAAGATCATATATGATCCTTAATCATAAATCAATATATGGGTGTTACATTCCCCAAATCACATGCTAAACTGGTAGAGACTGACAGACATCTCTAAGGTGAGACGGTTCAACCTAGTACTTGTTGAATTATTTGTATGAGCTCCGAGGTTGCAAATAAATTTGACTGGATTTAGGAAGTGAAGCAGTGTGTGCGTGTGCACTTGTTTTAAAAGAAGGTCCAATGTACTTTTGGGGGTAATTAAAAATAAATTATAAGGATGTGTCCTCAGAGCCTGCAGTGGATAATATTCATGTGCCTACAAATAAACACAATGGTCCCTCAGAAGCTTTGTTGAGTTACCCTTGACTAAAATGCTCTGCATGCCTGGCTGATTCTGGCATGGTTCCATTGACAACAAATTAGCAAGCTCCATGTACTTATTAAAATGGCCAGGCAGCAAGGGCTTTTCCCCTTCTTGATGGATCTCTGTGGTCACTCCATGATCATCCCTTGTACCAACCCACAGAACATACCTTCAGGATGCACCTAATGCAAGCAAGGCCAGTGGAAGAGGAAATACAGTCAGCGGAAGAGGAAGTCATTGATTCAGTTGCTGATCAATTCCAGCCACAATCATCCTCTGAAGCAGAAGATGGGAGGAGAGGGAAGTGGTGGGAAAAAACAGAAGGGAAGAGAAGAGGAAGGAAGAACAGGAAATCCTGTTGCCCACGTGCAATTCTACTCCTGCAAAGTTGAGGAAGGGGCAATGGAGGCAACTGTGCTATGCTGCCCATCTCTGTTGTTCGAATTGAAGAACCACACCACAGCAGTGCTAATTCACAATGGTGATGACAATGGTGACAATGGGAACGCTTGCAATATCAGCGTATCTGTGGGCAGCACTTGTAGTGAGTGGGGCTGTGATTCCAAAGGAGGAGGGGACTTTGAGAAGACAGAGATGGGGGTTTTGAGAGAGGAAGCACAGGCCTTTGAAGAGTCCCCAGGGTGAATGCCCAGTTTCCCAGGCTGACCAGGTGAGTGGGGAATGTTTTGGAAGGGATGGGAGGGATCCAAGAGGAAGAGGAGGAGGAGAAGGAGCTGTCACCTTACTTGACCCCTGACCCCACGGTGTGGCATTAGGAGAGATGAGATTCCCAGTTAGACAGCTCACCTTGGTCCTACTGGCTGGTCCTTCAACAGGAAAGGGGTTGGAGAGAAGTCCTGAGGTTGGACTCAACTGTCATTCTTGACATATGCAGAGGCTTACTTCCAGTTTGCTTGAGGGCATTTAGAGTTACTTTGCCATATAACTGTGAAGTGCTAATAAAGATCTGCTTTGCAAAGAGACTGTCTGGTGTTTTGGAGCCTAAGGGTGAAAAGGTGCAAGCCAGACTTGTGACAGCACTTTTGTCCTGGGTATGTAACTTCACCAGGAAATGTAAAAATATTATTTGGTGAATTGGAAAATATGACTGATTCTTTTGAAATGAGTTTGTCATGCTCTCCCACATTCATATGTACTAAGGGAAGACAAAGACATTTTCCCAGCTCACCAATTCTGCTACTTATCCTGCAGTATGTTCTTCCCATGGGACAATATCCAACTGGACACTAGGTGCGACTCTACAGTTCAGCATGAATCTGCGTTTGATCTTGAAATATTCTACCCTTTTCATGGGTGCAGAAGCTGAGGTGCAATTTTGCATAGTATTCTCCAAGGCTGGGCTGAAATTCTCTAGCAGTTCTGGAACATTTAAAAAAAAATCAGAAAACACTTTCCTAAAAAATACTGGATCCGCCCTAATGTAAGTAATCTCTAGGTGGTAGGGACAACTAAGTCTGGAGATGCAGTTGTAAGCTAACAAGTGCGAAATATGGTGTGGTCAGCTATTTTCACCACTAGATAACTGCCAGTTTCGGGCTCTGCCATCTTTTCCTTCTCCCTAACTCATAACTGTCTCCACTTCAGGCAGATTGCTTTATGTTCTGTCTGTTGCAGGAAAGAAAATGTGGAAGGAGGGGCATAATAAATGATAGAGGGATAGGGTCTGCTGGAATGAGGATGGAAGTGGAATGAAGCCATGAAGGGAGCATGGAGGGAGGAAAAGGAGAAGGAAGGAGGAAAAGGGAGAAGGGGTGGTTCTTGGACTACATCTTCTCAGAAGCACTGCTCTGAAGATGCATGTTTGTCTGGAGAAGTCAGACCTACCTGAGTCTGTCCTGACATCAACAAATAGATGGGGAATAGTCACATCCTGCCCCAAAGGGAAACGAAGCCAAGTTTCACCCTTGGAGATGACCTTGTGTAACAAGTGGACAATTCCATGCTCTGTAGGAGAGAGAGTAGGTAAAAGATCATACTGCTCAAGTATTGGATAGGTAATTTGCAAGCTGAATAAGCAGATGGAGTCAAGCCGGCTTCCCACCCCAATTAGATTTATCGTAAGGCAATTGGAGTGCGTTACAATCCTGAGATTTAAGAACATAATTATAAGCTGCAGCAGACAGTCAGGAACATAAATAAAAGTTGGGAAAGTGAGTTCTGTGATCCATACATTTACATGCTAAGTTAACTATCTGTTATATAAAAGACACTGCTAGCACAGAGTTTAGTACATTAAACCAGGATGGCTTGCTCTTTCCAATGGATTTGTGGGACTTTGGAGATCATAATATCCCCAGAAGGCAATACCAAAAACTAGGAGCACTAAAACAGCCCTTTTGTGAGTCATATAAAATGTACCATTTTATTGCTGCGAGCCACTGATACTAATGAATTTAAACAACAAATTGCATCTTCAGCAAGATGCTGTAGTTTTAAGGAATTTTTTCCCACTGGGATTTCTACGTACCTTGTATGCACACAACAAGAGTTGTGAACTAGATGAGATTGCTCTTTTTTCACTGTTCTTGCAAAGCAGGAATAATCTGGTAAGAGAACAGATGAATATGTATTTGTTCAATACGTGCATATTGTGTCCTTTTCCCTTCTGCAAGGAACTCGAGGCTTATGTGATCGTCTCCCACTTCTCCATTTTATTCTCACCACAATCCTGTAAGGTAGATGAAGCTCAGATTGGCCCAATGCCTCCCAGAGAGCTTCATGGTTGAGTGGGAACTAGAACTTCCCACTGTGTCCTCACACTGTTCCAGCCTGGCTTTACAAGAGATTAGATGAATTCTCCTATTTCTCAATTCTGTCTTTGAATGAAACAGTTCACCTTCACCAAGTGAACTGACGTTTTAGGTCTGAATCTCTTCTAATCACAGTAGTCTAATACAATGATTTTTATTTGCTGCCATTGCTTGATTTCTTCAAATATGAAGCCTCGTAAGCTATTATTTCAAAATGGCTGGGAAATGGCTGTTTGCTTTTGCTGAATGCAGGTCCTTAAGACAAGGCTGCAACTCTCTAGATTCATTTCTGCTTTTAACCTGGACTTTCAGAGAAAATTTTTCCCCTTAAGAGTTGGGAAAATGAGGTGCAATTTGTAACAAGATGAAATCGCACTACTCTGCCAAACAACTGTTAGAATTGCAGCTTTCTGACTCCTTGGCTACCCTCTTCCCAGATCTTGTCCCACCACTTTTTCTCTGAAAAACTGAAATAGTACATATTCAACAGAGCCCTAGTAAACTACATCATCTGGTATATTCAGTACCACTGCACGCTCACTAGGAGCATTTGAGGAATCTATTTCAGGGTTGAAAATACATCAGATTCTTTAGGGCTGGCTCCACAGACTCCAGTTGTACAACCTTCAGTTGCAACCATTTGTGGACTTCCTTTCTGATCAGTGTGTTTTCTAAATGAAAACTGAGCAGGAGAGGAAGTCTGTAAATGCAAGAGGGACAGATTCCTTGTAGCTTTGATGCATTCCTAACTCTAGCCATCAAATGCATGCATGAATGCATTTTAATACGGTGGGGAAATACGGGGCCATTGCAATGAGTTGTCCTGAGAATATTTCTATTGAAGGGCAGCCTATATACCCATAAAACAAAAACAAAGAGACACAAATGGAAGCTTTTCAAAGGTTCCTCCATGGGAAGATCAGTGATGGGGGATGTTCTTTTGCAAAGGACAGGCATGTGAAGAGATAGAAAGCTGCCTTGGACAGATGACACAGCAAGTCACCTTCCATCCCTTCATCCAGTTTCCAAGCATTTGGTAGTTTTCCAGGTATTGCCCCCACCATTCTAAAAGTTTGAAATATCTCTCCGAAAGTTTAGTTTGTACCAATAAGTGCGTTAAGCTAAATCACATTGGAATTTTCTGTACTTTTAGAATTTTGGGCCTGAGCCATTTGCCCTGAGTTCTACCCAGCATAGAAATGCACCCCCTGAGATTTTCTCCAAAAGTGAATTTGGCTGTTGGGCTGAAAAAGATTCACATCCCTGTCTTGGAACTTGCCTGACAAGAAATGCCTGCACTAGCACAGAACCTTGCATCTTCCGGAGGAGGCTGTGCTCAGGATGAAAATGTGTGCCTGGAAATCAGAAGGCCTGAAAAATGCCATGATGTCGATTGCAACACGACATCAGAAGTTGGCTACCCAATGTAATCAGGCCCCAAAAACCCTGCACTGAAATTTTATCCCACATTCCCTCCAACCTTTAAATGGAAGGAATAACATATGTGGGGTGGGGGTCAATGGTGCCAAAAATTTCAGAGAACATCTCAGTGGTTGGGTTTGGATTTCTTTTGCTTACATTACCTAGGAAGAGCCCAAGGATTATATGTGAGTATCCCGTCATCCATTCTCGAGTTATCTCTCTTCTAGCTGGTATCTTCTTAGGCTTCATCTACTTCAGCTGAAGCAGGACATGAGAATTCCTTCTATGGGTTACCTGCCCCCTGCCACATTCAGGAGTGCAGGTTGTCTGGGAGGCTGTAGAGACATGGAGAAATGCGTAATTGGAAGTAAACAAAAGCTTGTCGTTCTCGGCCCTCACAGTGACCAGGTAAGCTCAAATCAGGTGAGCTTGTCCACATACCTGCATTGCAGAGGATGCAAAATGGGCTTGGAGGGGAGGGGAGGGGAGGGGAGGGGGGGAATTGTGCCACAGTTTCTGCCAATGCTGCGCCCAAGTGGAGAGAAACCCTTGCAAAATTCTCTCCTTCTACATGCACACACGCAGAAAGAAATTTGGTGAAATTGTCACCTCAATTTCTGTGCCAAGAAATAGGATGGAGAATCCAGGAGGCCAGTGATGCATTGCTTAGGCACTGACTGTCAAATGTCAAATATAGAAATCAACTGCAACTGAGGGGCAAATATCCAGGTAATATTTGAGTGGTCAGATAATATTTGATATCAACATTTGCCAAGGAGAACATTTTGAATCAGCTTAATTAAAAATCTGGTGGAGCGTCCCAGTGCAATCTTGCTCTGTGTGTATGAGAGACAGGATTCAGGGACTCAATTTAAACTTACCTAGCAAAGTTTATTTGTGTGAGTGTGTGACTTTTTCTAGTGGCTAACTTGCTCTTTCAGCGCCCTTTAATTAAATCATCAGGTAAAGGGTGAGATAGTTCCCTGTTAGATGAATTCTCACATAACATATGCACATCCCAAACCAGTCTTGTCCCCTGACCTGTACCATTTCACCAAGAGGAAGCAGTTCAGTTCTTGATCAAGAGAGCTCATGGTAGGAAAGTTTCCTCTGTTTTGGGAATGAAGAAACCATGTAGCCCCTGAGCTGAGGAGTCTGGTAGTTCTCATGCCAGTGGGGTGGTGTATCCACTCCAGGTACAAGCCACTGCTGCTCCGAGCCACTCCAAAAGGAGTAGATTTTCAGTGGAGCCCAAACTGAAGCAGATACTGTGCAGCATTTTTCAGCTCCCATCCATTGTGAGGCTGCCAAGACTCATCTGTTTTGCATCTGCAGGACACCATGAGGACCTCTAAGGCTTTCTCCTCTTGTACTTTGGAGTGCAAGGGTCAGAGCAAAGGTGTGATACAGAATGCTTCTTTCACATAGCAGAGAAATGGTTCTCCTTAAACTGTAGGCATTTTAAGGCCAAGAGAAAACAGCAAGATGAAAGGATATCCCAAAAGTATCTCTAAGGCTGTAGGCAAAAAAACCCTCTATTGAGTTCGGGGGGAGAAAAACAGCTTCAAGGAGGTACAGAGGCTACTGGGAAGATGTGAGGGGGCACAAAGACTGTGATGTATTAAATGATGAGGGACTCTCTTGGCTCCATCTGAGCTAGTGCTCCTCATTAACTCACCACCTGTATTTATCAGCACAGGAGAGCAATATACTTTGATTAGTGTTGCCTTCACAAATGAAGGCATATTATGGGAACAGACATGTGTACAGCATATCATTTCCTTGCTATTTAATCATAAACTCTGCTGTGAGGCAATGAATCTCAGCTCTTCACATAATAAAATTCCGGCAGAGTCCAAAGCAAACAGCCCAGAATACCCAAGGATCGTGGGCAGATCTCAAACAGCATTGCCACCAAAATGTTGCCGGTGGTGAAATTCTAGTGAACGTGAGGATTTCTCCTCAGGCAAAATGGAGGGAAGCAAACAAGAGCTTTCCTTGAAATAATAATCTCTCTCTCAGGGAATGTAGAACTGGACATGAATTTTTGTCAATTTATGCTTCATCTGATGTGATCTTGGAAGCTTTCCACCAGAATTGTTGATCTGAGGAATCTATATAACACCCCTCAAGAAGTGTTGATAAGTTCTGTGAAATTTCTCATGAGAGGTTCATAGACCATGAGGCCCAAATGCAATTACAAGAAGGAAAGGGGGTTTGGGGGAGTCTCAAAAATATTGCAGTGCTGTGAGAATAATCTTACAAAGCACCGGGGTTCTGTATTAAGGGGATTTTTTAAAATCCAGAATTACTTAAGATTTAAATGAGGTATTTTAGCAGGGGCTGCTGCTCTGAATATTCATTAGCAGCCTTCTAATTCTGAGCACTTCCTGGAACTAGCTGCCAAGTCCAGCGTTGAGGGTACGGAAGGTTGGGGACCTGCTCATGGCCAAACCCCAGCAGGGTTCCCCTGACAGGAGCCCCCTGGACGTCTTCCTCCCCCCTTCATTCCAACCTGGCTGTCCCCCTGCCTCTCATTGTGACCCAGACTATGGTGGTGAGGATTCCTTGCTTCCTTGCTGTCTGGCTCTCTTCCTGCCAAGCAAGCAGAAGGTAGCAATGCAGATAGGGGGAGAGGAGCAAGAAAAGATAGCAGTGAGAAGTTAGACCCCCTGGGGAAGTGACCCATTGAGAGTTTTTTGCCGAAGAGACCTCAAAAGCCAGGCACTGGCACTACTTGTGTCAAGATGTTTTCTGAATTTGAAAGGATCATGCGATGGGGCAGCATATAAGTTGTTTAAATAAATAAATAAATAAATAAATAAATAAATAAATAAATAAATAAATAAATACATTCTCCATGTTCAAATGGATTGCCCTTGCTCAGAAGTTGTTGCACCACCTGCCTAATGTCACACACCCCTCAGTGTCTCTTTCCTAACCAGCAGTACTCAACAGTGGAATTGTGTTACTATGTAGGGTCATGGACAACAGGCTAATAAGAAACAGCAGTGGTGTTACACCCTCTCAACTGCAATCTACCTGTGAAGAACAACCAGGGCTCACTACTTCCATCCAGATTCTCATTATGAAAGAACAGAGGCAGAAGGTAACAGCCCAAATTGATTTCAAATAAATATGTCATTCTTCCACGCTCTGTGCTGATAGCCATCATAGGATCAGAGAGTTGGAAAAGGCCATCTAGGCCATCAAATCCAACTGTCTGCTTAGTGAAGTAATCTGGTTTAAGGCATCCCAGACAAATGGCCATCTAGACTCCACTCGAATACTTTTAGTGGCAGAGAACCTACCAGTGCCCTAAGCAGCTGAATCCACTGTCAGAGTGCTCTGATCATGCAAAACATTTTTCTGAATGTTCAATCAAAAGCTGCCTTCATGCACAATAGCCTAGTTATTTTGTGTCCTGCCATCTTGGATGACAGAGAGCAGCCCTCTTCTGTATGACATCTATGTGTAGCTCCCATGTAGCCTGAAGTGCCTGATCCTGCCTAATCTTGGAAGCTAAGCAGGGTCAGGCCTGGGCAGAAGTGGGATGGGTGACTTGAGTGTATGAGTCTATTGCTGTCAACTGCCTAGAGAGCTTTGGCTATAGGCAGTATAAAAAATGTAATAATAATAATGATAATGATAATGATAATAATAATAAGTGTTCCCACTCAATACTCCCTTAAGAGCGAACTACCCACATGGGATATCCTGTGTCCTTTGTGGGCAATTAAGAATTCAGGGCCCCAGACATGATAGCCAAGGGTGCAAAGCAGAAGGAAGTAAATGGGGAAAGTGCTGAGAAGATCTCCAGGAGAAAGATGTCATTGCTTAATGTCTAGCCTGAGGAAACAACCCTGAAGGGTAGGAACTGCCCCCGCATAAATTTTAGTCTGGAAGGGTTCTGTGCCTTAAGGTAAGACTTTCCCTTATAATTGTCTAGTCAATGCTGCAACTAGGCTAGCACAGAAAAAAAAAAAAATAAAAAAAAACAAGCAAGCAGACAAATGAGCACAACCTTTTCTTCCAAGGCAATCTAGTCCTCTCCTGTTTATGGAATCATAATGATGTGCCTCATCCCAATGTGTTAGAGAAAGCTTGTTCCCGTTGTGGATCATCTAGCATCTTGAAGACATGCTTGATCACTCCATACTGAAGGAGATATTACAGTAGTGTCATTTTTGATGCTGATTTTGTGACCTCTCCAGAGTGTGCCTAGGGTAGGTGCCCTTGTAGGGTCACCACTGAGATGAACTTTTTTTTCCCAGTACAAAACAAATGTTCGTGCTGTGAATTGGTATATGGAATGTTCTGGACTGGCCCTAGCCATCCAGATTGCCTTGAGAAGGTCTGAAACATTTGGATGAAAGTCTCCAAAACAGACACCAATGAACAACTCCTAATGCATTTGTTTAGAATTCTATCTTCAAAAGGACTGAGTAGACCCTAAACATCATTCATGAAGAATGAAACACTAATATGTATGCATATAATAAAGGCATTTCCCAGACGGAGGGAGATGTTAAGCAGGTTCTTGACACTTTCATGAATCAAAAAATGACCCGATTGTAGGAGTAAATCACTGTGTGACATGAATTCCATGGCTACCAGCTCCAGATTTTCCTCACCAGCTTTTGCTGGTGGCTAGGAATGTTTCAAAGCTCCAGTTAATCTGTCCCGCTAGCATTCACAGACAGACATGAAGCCCAATGGGTGAATCATGGGCTGTCATCCCAACCTTCCTCACTGCGTTGCTGTCGAGGAGCTATATACACTGCCCCGTGTTCCTCACAAGAGGAAAAACAGTGGGATATAAATGCAATATAATGTAATGTATAATCCTGACTGGATTATTGTAATGCACTCTACATGGAGCTGCCCTTGAAGATGGTCTGAATACTTCAGTTCGTCCAAAATAGAGCTGCCAGGATATTAATGGGGGCTGGCAGGTATTCGCATATAACGCCAGTCCTTTACCATTTACACTGGCTGACAATTGAAGTCTGGGCTCAACAGTCAAGAAGCTGTGAATCTCACTTGGGGGTGATCCTGTTTCCCTGGGGGAAAGAGAGGTATTTCAACTTCCTGCCATGAACTGGAGCTTGGCAAGTCTGAGTGAAGACTTAGTGGCTTGAATGGTGACCAAGGGAGGTGGAGGGTTGGGCACAACTGGATGTCCAAAGAAGGGGAATTATCTGAAAAGGCCTTGATGGTGCTAGGCATAGTGCAGGGAAGACTCTTTTCCTGGGAAGAGGACAACTTCCTCAATACAATCTGCCTTAGAACATGAATAGAGTAGTGTTGGAAGCAAGTCATGCAGGGATTTTCATTTTCTCTTTCCCCAAGACCTGTGGACAAAGAGAACAGCAGATTGATTGATAGCACTGGGAGCTGTCTCTATGGAAGACATGAAATGAATTGAGAGGTTGTCCTGTCCAACATGATGCTGAGACAGGAAAGCCATTGCCACAAGATTCTTGAATGATGACTATCCAGGCTCTGCTTAAGTTCCTCTAACAAGGGAGAGTCCACCACATCTCAGTATTTTTCCACTGAATTGTGAGATACAGAGCTCTTTTCTGGTGCTCTATTGAAATCATTATCCTTGGAATTTCAACACATTTTGATTCAAGCCTTACCTTCCAGAGCAACAAAAAGCAATTTTCCCTCGGACAGCTGATCAGATGTTTGAAGATGGCTCTCCTCTTCCAGGCTAAGCACACCTCCAACCTTTTGTTATTTGGCTTGATCTCCATGTTGCCCTCCTCTAAACACATCCCTATATGACTATGGCTTAAGAAGAGCCACAATGGAAGGAAGGGAAAAAAAAATCAGAGATTGAAGAAGGCAGGTGAGTGCTATGTGAGAAGAAATGGACTAGCTGATGTTGCACTATCAAACATAGTTTTCCAAATGAGAGCATTGGAACTGTCACACTGATGTTTGAGCCAGTGCAATGTAGTGGTCAAGAACATGGGACTGGGACTCAGACGATCGGGGTTCTAGTCCCTGCTCAGCCATGGAGCCAGCTGGGTGACTGTGGGCCAGTCACAGGCTCTCTGCCCAACCAACCTTACAAGATTCTTTTTATGGAGACAAGATTTATAGCAGGAGGAAGACAATGATGTAAGCCACTTAGAGCTCTTTTCAAGAAAAAGGTAAGTAAATAAATTGTGAAACGGACAGTTGGAAGAGAGCGCCACACTGCTGTGGTCCTGGAAGAAGAGGTCTCAGTCTTTTAGCTTCACTTAGATGTTTGTTAGGGGAGCAGAAGAGGCCCACAGAAAGCAGCTGTTACTGTCTGTTTGTTTTTTTATGTTAGTGCAACCACAGGGTCCAAGGACTAGTGGAACAACCTCATATGGACAGAGGAAGCAGCTTGGGCAGTTTTAAACCTTCCCCTCTGATTGGGCTCACCCCTGCAATTGCTAATGCAAAATAACATTCCTTTAAACCAAAAAGGAACTCTCATTATTTGGCACTATGAAATGCAAATACCCCCATTTGGATCGGAACTAGAGTAGTGGACCGCATAGCACATTTGCACACATGATCACACACCGGTTTCAGAGCAGGCTAATAGCAGAACAGATAGCATAATGGCTTGCTATGTCTTCAATGCAATTCTTGCTCCAGCTATGACACTGTCTGCCAAGTCTCCAATTTTCCCCAATGAGCAATTGACTTTGAGATCAGAACAGAGGAGACAACATCAATCCACATGCATGAAGTCCCTATTAAAAGGTCCTCTCCTGTTGCTAAAATAATTGTTCTGACTATGGGAAGAAACTCTTGAGTTGCCAGGTCATAACAGAGAAAAATGTCTCTTCCTTTCGATTGTGCATTGGGCCACAGTGAGTTGTGTTGCTTAATGCAAAGACAAGAGCATTAGGAGCGGTTCTTCTCTGGTTCATGAGAATGGTGTATGAGGGGAAAAAATCACACAGCTCTTCAGAAGTTTCATACTGTTTATTGGCTGTAGCCATGGGCCGTAACAAAACACAAATGTAAAGCAGCATATTAAAACAGTAAACAGTAAAAAGCAAATTGCAGATATAATGGATTAAACATAAAATCAACTCAACAGAAACAATACCAAATATCAAATACAGTAACATCTTACCAAGTAGATAAACTAAGATGGCAATAATGCATTAAAAAAAATCCATGATTTGGCCAGAGCAAGAACATTAAGTTCTATTTTCTAAATTCCATGGATTTCTTAACAGAAGATTGGTTTTTTTTCAGCCATAGAGCTTCTCAGCATAGTTTGGAAGCCCAGAAAAATCATGTCCAGAACCTACATTGTTAGAAAGTGGAATGGAAAACGGAAAACCACATCCATGTGTATCTGCTGCTTTTTGTGAATTCTTCTGCTGTGAATCCTTCTGGTGAGGAAGTCTGTGGATGGAGTCCTCCTCCATGTGTTCGAAATTCTAAAGGTCTGGTAAGGACAAAAAGAGGAATGGCTTCTGTGTCTTTATCTTCCTTGAGTATGGATGGAGATGGGCTTGACAAACCATATCCTGTTCATGAAGTGTCTCCTCCTCCTCCTCCTCCTCCTCCTCCTCCTCCTCCTTTTATTCATGTCAAAGCAAAATGACAATAATAAACAGAGCAAGCTGAAATATATAAAGTTTGCAAGGGAATTTGATACAGATCCAACCTATACAATCGGCCCCAAAAATCTATCCATCTGCCTGTCTTTCAACACTCCCTAAAAGTGTAACACAGAAGAACATGGTCCCTTCTTTCCTCGGGATTCCAACTGGGTGGAGGACGACTCCCACCCACAGACTCCTTGTTAAAAGTGCAGTGTGTAAGCCTGCCTTCTCCAGCCTAGCATGCTCCAGGTATCTTGGACTACAATGCCATGTGGACTGATGAGAGCTCCAAGTCCAAAATGAGTGGGGGTCACCAGTCTGAAGAAGGGCAGTGCCAACACAGCCTACATGCCATCGTGGATGATCACAAATACTTGCCTTATGAAGCCATTTCTCATTGCTGAAATAGCTGCAGAGATTTGCAAGCAGTGGGATCAGAAGGAAAAGAGTGTCACACGGCTGCAAGAGAAATGGCTTCATAAGCAAGATGCTTTTATTCTCATCAAATGATTACTGTTTTCTACTTAAAAATCATTAAGGCAACTTGTTTGTTCTTTTAGTGACAAGAGAAGCAGAAAGCCGAGCAAGTTGGCTGTGCTACAAGACTGGTTGACATCCAGCTTCAGGTTGAGTGGCCAGAAGGGAGGAAAATGAAAGAGTTGCAGATAGATACTTCAGGGGCTCAAATGAATAGTCTTATCCAGATTGGAGCTGCAAGGATCCCTCCTTTCCATATACTTTGCTAGCATATGTCCTCGAATGCTGACCAAGCACACCAAAAAAGATGGGCAAAATATCTCGAGTACACAGAAATGAGACGCTGATTGCTGAATTTGGGGTTTGTGTCAAATGTTTAATCTCTGCAATCCTAGACAGTCATTCTTTAGGAAAGCTGCCCAGAGGAGCCAAACATTTCTCAATAATTATGCTAAAACTGTACATTATACTAAGTGAAGAACTATACAAATTTAATCCTAATTCACTTATGGCTTGTCTGAGTTTTCTCTTCTTCCACGCCCTCTTAATCATATTTCACAGTCCCAGAACAGTCAATTATTTCTGTGTATGTAATACTTTGTTACAGGCAATTGTCAAACACTAAAGGGGGGAAATACTACTGTGAATTATACTTGATCTGTTTGAGCCAGTAAACTAAATACTTGAAAATACATTGCTAATAAATATCTGTTTTGGGGTAGAATGGGTTTTACAAAAGAAAGATGAGATTTCGAGCTCTTAACTCTGGCCTTCCCTCCTGCTTCTTTTTCTCTCTGAGAATGTCCTGCTGAATTCAAAAGAAGAAAGGAAAAGGTGAGGGGGAGAGTTTCCCCAGCTCAGTTCTGAAAGTAATTGACTATGGAAGGTGTAAAAGAGATAAACTCTCAGGGAGAGGAGTTCCAGCAGGTGAGTTGTCAGGCATGAAAAAGGTTAAGCATCTCCTCTCACACACTTATCTTCTAGTGAAAGTGCACAAGTCACCCCCCACTTTAGAATTATCAAAGAAAGGTGGTAAGAAAGACAAAGAAACATCTAGTTTTATCCCAACTTTATCCCAGTATTTCTGTCATTATTATTTCTCTAGCCAGTTCCCCAAAACATTAGGAGGAAGTTTTTCGACCATGAAAGCAATAATAATGCCATTCATAAACCTCATATCATCAACAACAGCAATGGTAAACTGTGCACATCTGTAAATCTTGCACATAATAACTTTGGGTGCAGGTTGTACGTATTGAAAGCGTGGACAATTTCCAAAGCAGTGTTTGTGCTGCATAGTCAGACATAGCTGTGTGACATCAATGAAGACAAATGAGGACAATTTCAGTAAGTGTATATTTTGGGAAAAGCCGAAAATGGAAGGCATTTTGGGGCACTGCCGGAAAGGGTTTCCAAAAAAAACAATGCATACGTTTGGGCTCAGTCTCATTGATTTGTGTGTATTTTTTTTTCTATGGGTCATTCCTTGAGCATTTTAGCATGAATGCAGAATAATTCCCAGCTTGGCGGTTCTTGGCCTGTGGTCTGTTGAGCTTTAATAGAATCCTCAAATTAAGTCCCCTCCCCTTCCTCAGAGAGAGGAAACAGGTGTTCCTTTCCCCTGTTTTGCACTCCCCAATCCTAAAAGTACTTCTGCCACACTGCTGAATTTTGCTTCCACCAGAAGGGATGCTTTTGATGGACAGTCACCAACATTTGGCCTAAAGCAAAATTCCAAATGAATTTGCAAGATCTTGTCTAGGTTAAACAACTCTATGAATTCTGAAAAAGCTACAAGAATTTGATGAGTGAGAGTAACAGGAGGACATTGCAGGAGGCAAGCAGAATTTTAGACCACAGGGTAAGAACTCGTTGGACTGCCACACTGGACTGGACATTTACTGCACATCTACTCCTAACAGTACCCTGTTTACTCCTTACAGGAATTCCTAAAGCAGAATGTGAAGGAAGCATCTGTTATTGCATCAGGATCTGTTTTTCAGTGGAATGCTGCCACTGATCATGGTGGGTCAGACCCAGAATTAGCTATGTCTCAGCCAGGATATTGAAAGTAGGAAGATGCCTGCCGACATACCATGCATAGTATTGGGTTGATAGAAAACAGTGGTCTGTGGCTTACCCATGCTTTGCATGTAGAAGATTCCCCAGTTCATTACCTGGCATGTCCAAGTAGAGTTGGAAAACTCCTTAAAACCCTGGGGAGCCACTCCAAGTTCGTGTCAACAATTCTAGCTAGAAAAGGACATGACTCCATGTAAAGGCAGGTTCCTGGGTTCCTTAAAACTTCTGCATCCATTTACATTTTTGCCTAAACAGTTGATGTATCATATGTCATGTTTAGCCTCAAACACACAGCATTAAGAATGGAGGAAGCATTTTATTAGAAACAGGCATGTGCTACAATGGCAATTGCGTTGTATTTTCTCTGGAATGACCTGAAATGAAATTCCTGCACTTTTTTTTTTTTTTTGGCATGACCACATTGCACCATGAGGTGTTATTTCTCTTGCTTTGTTTATTTTGTTATTTGATTATTTGGTTATTTGTAGTATTGAAGTAGTGCTAACTATAATAAACTCTGTAATAAGCATCTAATCCCTAAAGCTAAATGCTAGCATCACCTTTACAATATTAATATTAAACCACACAGAAAACTTTGGCAGTAGAGTGCTATAGAAATGCAGTAAGTAAATAGACAAACAAACAATTCACCTTTAAAAACCATTTAAAATGTCTAATAATAATAACAATTATTATTATTGTTTACTATGTGCTCATTATCATTCTGTATTTAGGAAATACTGGAAAGGAATTGAACGCTTTGCACATAGGACCTTGCCAAAGTCGTTGGCTGTGGCCCTGTTGTATGCTGATCTTAAAATGTGGCTAGGTAGCAGTCCAAATTACCAGTCAGGACAAATTGTACAGGTATTATGCATTTCTAGATCAGCCAATTTCTATGCATTTCCAGGACCTCTCCAGGAAATTCAGTAGCATCGCTGGTGTACAACTGTAAGAGATATGGATAATGCTGCCTCGAAGATTCCTTAAGATGAACCAGTTTCTGCTCGGCTTAATTCTCATGCTGGGAGAGAGGAATATATACATGTTGAACTCATCCCTTTTCACTTGTAAATCACAAGCTGACTCCAGAAACCTCTAGCCAGAATGTGGTACCACATTGTCAGCATGCTGTGCATGATCTGCTTACACCCAGATTTTGCTGAAAACATCATCAGGAACACAAATGCATTATAACAGTGAGTGCCCCAAATGCCGAGATGTCAATTATGCAGTACTATTACTGAATATGTATGATAACCATTGGATGATCATTCCCGTTCATGGAAACTTGCCCAGTAGTGCTGAACCTTCACCAAGTGCAGAGCAGGAGGGAAAACACCTGTTCATGTTGCTTTCTCCTGCATTTTCCATCCCACACATGCACGAATTATGAATTCCTGAAATTTGTACTGAATAACAAACCAAGTGAAATTTCTGCTCATCAACTAACCACACTCAGTGGACCCAGCAAATGCAAACATGAAGGGGAATATGCTGTACCTGCTTACCAGGTAGCTGCTAAAGTCAAGGAATCCAATGGAAAGCAGAGGTCACACCCCCCAATTACCACTAATGAAGCCCAATACAGGAGCTAAGCGCTCAAAGTCCCCTGCCTGGAAGGATGAATTATCATTTCTGGTTTTCCTACACTTGGTTATTTATATGTCAAGTTTGGTATATCTTATTTATGGACAAATGTGTGATTTTTGTATGTTCTTATCAGACCAGGAGCCAAACCAAATTCTTACCCATTCCTAGTGCAAAAATGTGCTAGCCCCAACCCTCCCTGATGAATTTTCATTTGTCCGAGTGACACTGCTTTGTCTTTCTCCTGCTGTTTTGCCAGAGTTGGCCCTGCACATTTGCTTCACAGCCTGTTTCTGACATTCACGGTCTACACTTGATGCTTCCAAATGGATGGCAAGCATGTGTGATCATAGCTATAATAGCCCAAACGGAACTTCTATTTCTCTTCCCATCACCTCCAGGGCAAGGGATTTTCACAAATTCAGCTGCTTGTCATCATATGACATGCAGTTATCCAGAGATCTTCATGTATGTACAAACCAGGCCTAAGTTCAGTATTGCTGGGAACACACACAAGTATCTACTCTCCAAAAGTCTCCACAAGCATAAGGTGGAAAAGCAAGTGACTAACAATTATTTCTGCATGAATCATAAGGTGGGATAGATGAAAAAAGTTGTCATGGTAATTATGGAAAACCTGAGAAGTGTTGTGAGCTGCAGTGCAATCCCCAAACATATATTCATCAAAGCACATCTTAAGCTAAGGAACACCTATTTCTCAGCCATTTTCTCTCCAGATTGTTTTTATATTGGATATCTCTCTGCCCCCTTTGCTGGACATGAACATATAGTTAAAATCTAACTTTGCTTCAGGATGTAACCTTTTTCTTTTCCTTTTTCCTATTAGCCAAAGACAGCATTTGGCAGACTTGCAAAGATACTCCTGCAAGATGTAAGAGGAATATAACACAGAAATCATATTGCATCCTTTGTGCTATACTGGAGGTTTTCAAGATGATTATGGACCTCCAGGACATTTTAAAGACCACCAGGGTAATCCATATGAATATTGTTTTCATCTCAGCAACCTGTACTGGGTAGAAATGAAATCATCTGCTTTTGCCTTAGGACTGACCAAGTGAAATTGGAATTATTTTCTTCCAGTGCTTTTAAAACTCTATTGTGTCAGTGGCTGCTTGGGTCTATCTTTTAGAAGACTGATTTAGAGCCATCCTACATGTTCAGAATAATTAGAACTCTACCATCTCAGACTGCACTGGGTCCTTGCTCCATAGTGCTGAACTTTTAAAGATTCCATGTAAAACAAGACAAGCAACATACTTTCATGAAGGCATAAGTGTGGACTTTTTGCTCATGCAGAAACCCCATTAGTGGTTCCAACACTAATGAGGCTGTGTATCCACTCTGAATTTTATGGTGAACTGTTAAAGAACTATTTATATTGCCAGACCTACTCGAGGATAGGTTTAGCACACAAATAGATCCACTCAGCCACGGAGCTGACTGGGCGACTTTGGGCAAGTTATGGAATCCCAGGAGGAGGACTATTCTGTAATCTGCCTTGAATTCCTTGGAAGGGAAAAAGTGAGATATAAATATAATAAAATAAATTTCAACTTGAAAACCTTCACTTGCAGTCTAATCTGATATGAACCGAGCAGGGCTGCTCAAAGTAAGTATTCCAAATCTTTTGGAAAGATGGCATTCTGGTTGCTGAAACTTAACTTTTTTTTCTCATTTTCCTCTGACAGGGATGAATTGTTTCATACTGTGGTTGTAGCTGCACAGCCTCAGTGGTTTGCTCCCATATAATGGGAGAGATAACTCCATCATGTTTGCAGTGTTGTTTCTGTGAAAGAAGGAAACACTGATAGTCTGACTGGTATTAACACCTTTATACAGGCCCTTGGAACAGGGTTAAGGAGTGGTAAGAGGTTCTTGGTAATAGAGAACTTTGATGGAAGGTAAGGTGGTGGAAAGAGAGCTCAGTTAAAAATAAGAGGAACCAGAGGCAAGTAGTCCTGAGAAAAAGGGCCTTGAAGGTCCCAGTAGTTCATTTTTGGATAGACTTGTGACAGAAATAGCCATTGTCGTCTTTTCTCCCAATTTGCTTTGTCGTGGAATTGTTAAAACTGGTCACTCTGGCATGTTTATTCTACATAACAGAATTTCCAGCTTTTTGTTTTGTTTTGTTTTGTTTTGTTATTCTTTGTGTTACTCACCATTGTATCACTTTCAGTGTTGCTGTTCCTTAGACAATGCTTATTCCACAATTAGAGATACAATGACAATGTTCATGAAATTGGGTCATTTCTTTCAAACATGAATATATTGGTTGAACAGTTCCAGATTTCAAGTCATTTAGGACTCTTCAACTAGGGTAAAATGCAAGAAGGCTTAAAGGCAGCTTCGAGTCATGTCAGTGAAACAAAATCTGGAATATGCTTTCAGTTCTAGGCCTTAGAAATGGGAAGGCAAAGTTATTAATAAAGCCTAATTAACGATTCAGAAAGGGAAGAAACTGGAATCAAATCGCTGTGCAGAGAGCCGCTTAACATTTTGGAAGGGCAGAAATATTTGCTTGAGCAGATCTGCCTTTGCAGACTCTGAGAACCAGTTTATTCACACTAGGCCAGCATGGTCCTCCCCAACCTGAGACGCTCCAGATGCACTACAAAAGAACCCCATCTTTGGGGAATGCTGTGTTTAGCCAGCCCATGTCCCTACTGTCCATGCAGTTACTACTCCTGGGCATTTTCGAGACTTTTGCAGCCCCTTCTTAAGGGAGGCTTCATCTTTAAATTAGCCTTGAACACAACAGTCAAGAGGACTTGTCCTCTGTAAAATAAGACACATGGCCACCCTCATTCTAGTGCAGGAGAAATATCCAAGACATTTTTATGGAAGCAAATGGTTTTCAGAAGGGCCAGGGGATTTTTCATGCTCTCTGCATTCTCATCTTCTGAAGAGGAGAAGGAATTTGAAAGATCCCAGATATTATCTGAGCAATTCTCACACTGTACAGAACTGTGAAGTATTAGGAAAGCCACCACTGTAATTTCCAGCAGAGAGCACGCCAGCAGCCATGAGGTTCATGAAGAAACACCATCTCCAGGAAGCATCAGGAGAAGCTCCATCTCTGGATTTAGACAGCCCTTTCATCATTGTATTGACAGCTTTGTGCAGGTGCCACCTTCAAGGTCAATGCGGGAGCAATCAAACAATCTGAACAGTGCAATGAATATTCATTCCAAAACATAATGAAGAAAGTACATAAAGAGCAAAGAGCAATTTAAATATAGAGTAGAACAGGAAGCAGAGACATGGCAGAGTAATTCAGAAAGTGCAAATTAGTCAAATGGCATGCTATTTATTCAAATAAACAACACTGCAGCAGTAACATATGTGACCTTCTAGGTAGCTGCCTTTTCAGTCACTTCCCTTAACCCTTTCAGAAAGGAAGATTTTAATAATTCCTTCATCTACATAGAGTTGGGATTTGTCATTTTTTAAATCCATGGGACTGCAGTGCTAAGTTTGGACAGAAGCTTTGTTCCATGTTCCACTGATTCTCATGCCATTGTCAACTTCACTTCATTGTATGATGGATAAACTTCTGACTGGGCTCAGGCAACATCCTCAAGGGTTGCTGTAGAATTGTGGGATGGTGTTGAAATAGGGGTCCTTGTCTTGGCTGAACCCAACTGTGCTTAGCATGAACAACCCATGGCTGGATTTTCCTGGCAATCCTGCACTGGGTAATCTAACCCGTGCACACTCTCTCACACACAGAACAGAAGCTAATTAAGGCAGTGTTCTTGCATGCACCTACATGAAAGTAAATTGCATTCGACTCAGTAGGACTGACTTTTCAGTACACGTGCGTAGGATTGCATGCAGTTCTTCACTAATTCTACAGAAGTGCTGAACAGGAAGACATAAGGTGGACTAAACAGAAGCCTTTGATTAGAAGCCTGGTAGCCTTGAAGAGGCTCAGTTCCATGTTGCCCTTTGTCTACAACTATCCATCCATCCATCTATTCACCTATCCATGCCACAAATCAGGTCTAAAGCAACATGAGAGATGGCACATAAAACATCAAAATACAATGATTTGGCAGTGATTTCATGTGGATTTGCTGTGAAAGGGGAACTATCAAAGGATGGGAAAGATTAGCATAGAAGCAGTCCTGCAGCTCCCATCATTCTCAGCCAGTCCAACCCCCCTAGATAGCTGGAAGGCTGGTTTAGGGCAGGAGCAATGCAATCTTATGCCTATGCATGCAAGAGCAAGCAAGCCCCACCAAATTCGATGGAGCTGCCAAGTACATGGATAAAGCACTGCAGCCTTCCAGAGGAATTTGAAGGAGGTGCTCAGGGGTGACTCCCTGGTGGAGAAACTGCTGCATTCTGACACCTGGCAGAGCTTGCGCAGAACTTCTTTTTGTTCAGCGCTCTTTGACATGTTAGATTCCCCCCTTCTGTTGACACCAGTGGAAGAAAAATATAGGCACACCAGCTCCAAAGCCAAGACGCTTCTGTGCTCTTCCCAGGAAGCTATCAGGGGAACAAGGGAGCTTTGGAACTGGTGTGGCTAGGACACCCTCTGCCCCTGGCCCACTCTGTAGTCTGGGAGTATTAGACAGTATTAGGGGAAACAACAGGACTTCCTGCTGCAGCAACATGGAGATGTTTGGTGGTAAACCCCTGACTTTGCCCACAGAGAGGGGCATCTGCCACATACCCTGGCCCCTTGGCTGCCCTTCTCAGGAGCCCCGGGTTGCTCTCAGTCCTTCTTAATTGCTCTAATTTTCCAATGAGTGAAATTTCACAGTTCAGCACTTGAATTTTGCTCTGGGTATTATTTGCTGTCCCTGGCACACTGTAGAGAAGAAACAAGGACTAATTATAACATTTAATAATCATAAGTGTTAAATTGACCTTGGAATTAAAACAAACAGGCAACTATTTGTTTAGATAATTATGCAGAGTTAAAAATAGCACTTGGCATGTTTAAAAAAATAACAATTTGATGACAATAGAGCTGTAACAGCAGCTAAACTCAATGTAATTAAAAATCCTATTTTTTCAATTAATTAGATCTAATAGTGGCTTGTAAAATGGCACTCCAGTGCAGATTGAATTTAATGGAATTATTTCCATTAGTTGCTTGAACAAATGACCTTTATCCTTATTTACTGCAGTCTTTGGACTTTTATCCAGGAAGGAAAGGTTGGCGTGAGCCATTTTGTCCTGACCAAAAGCTTTGCACTGGTCTTGGTGAGCTAATCCCGAAGTCCACCCTTCGAATCTCACAGGATGGATTGCTGCTCCCCTCCCACTCCACTGTCAGATTAGGGTGTCTATATAGACCACGCAGAGATGTTATATGGCCAAGGAAAAAAGAAATTGGTTGTGCTGCCAGAACTGAGGCTGACTACTGTACACAGAAGAGTGAACCACAGTCTTTCACGTAATATGAATTTCAAAGTCTCCTTGGTCTTATCCTGTACACTGACTTGCAATGACTTTCTCTTTCAAGACAGTCTAAAGATAATTGCAGATGATGATGATGATGGAAGCTAACAAATGCGTCAGGCACAAAATGTGATTGTTGCTCATGTTATATGTTGGCTATCCCAGTATTTCAGACTGAAATTCCTACTATCTGTGACATACCAACAGGAATGTTCTCTTTTTGAATTTGTTCCTCAGAATTAAACATACCTTCAGCAGCAATAATACTGATGTGCAAAAATCCCCAGAATGCTAAAGAGCTCCTTCACTGTAGAGAATGTCCTTTTGTGTCCTGACCTTGACTATGATGTTCACAGGGTGGTCCAGGGAATCTGCCCTCCACATGCTGAAGAAGAGGTAAATGGGCATATTGTGGAGGAAACGTGGCCTTCTAGATGTTACTGAACCCCACCTTCCATCAGCCCTAGTTGTAATAGTACGTGGCCAGGGATGATGGGAGTTGCAAGCCAAAACATGTTGAGAGAGCAGGCACCATACATTTCTCTCTTCCCTTTTAGCCAGAACAGACAACCTGGCACATCCAGGGGCTGACTTCCATAGTTAGCAAACACTGAGAGGTTCAGCTCAACCACATCTGGCCTTCATGAACTTGGCTATTCATGTCAGCAGTAGCAGGACAGATGGAAGCTGGGATGCAGCAGTGGGTTGCAGACCACTGAGATCAATTCACAGCTCAGCAGCAAGAGATGTTTAATTGGTTCCCCCTGGTATACATACCAAGGGAAATTAGTTTTGAGTACTGGAATGAAACTGCAGCCCTCATCATTGACCCTGGATCTCATCACTGGGAATCCATTTATACATACAGCTTTGCATGTACAGTCTTGGCCACACTTTGTTTAAAGAAAATGGTGGTCTCAAATGCAGAAAAGTTGGCAAAATGCATTATATTAAAAAGAAAATAACCAGTCATTCCAGTAATACATTATAAATTGCAAACTCCCTGGATGCAGCATACAATATGCTGGAAAAAAGGACTGATCTTTGGAATGACTGCAGAATTCACAATTCAGTGATTCCCCCACCCACCCACCCACCCCAGGAAACCCTGGACTGACCTGTGGAGAGATGTTTCAGTTTAGATGACCTCAACCTTTCAAATTTTCAAATAAGGGACAAAAACACATCGAATCCCTGAGACATTAGAAGGAAAAGAGAACTTTGGATGAAAGATCACTTGAATACCCTGTGGCCTTAACTTGGAGGATAATGCATAAACTTTTTTCTTATGTGTTTAATTCATTGTTAACCTTTTGCACACTCTGATATGCCAAATGCCATCCTCTAAAAATTCTCACCCTTTTCAGCATTCTTAGAATCTTGCTTCCCAGCTCCTTCTTTGAAATCTACAGCTCTGCTATGGATGAAGGCAAATTCTGAACTTTTAAAATCATCTTCAGATGTTTGCAGTTACTTTTCACCCATCCACATCTCATGCAGATGCGAAAGAAAATAAAAGCAGAAAGTAAAGGAATGAGAATGGAAAAGAGGAATTACAGCAAGAATGGATCTACTTCTAAACACAAACCTAAGACAGAAAAAGCCCTCTGTGATCAATAATCACAGTAGAGCAAACATGTAGATAACTTCCATTTGTTTAATTAAATGCATGGGAAAGAAAAGGGGAAAATGTACAACCAGCAACCTTACATCTAACCACCTGCACAACTAACATCTACATAAATAACATAGTGCATTTTGTCTCTTATTTGCATGAGTTTTCTAATCAACTTGCATAACTTATGCCTACTCTCTAAGAATATTGCAAATTCTGTGCCATCCACATTTTAGAGATTGTCAGGTAACTTCTGCTCTCTGCTCATTGATGGAATTCCATTTTGCACAAATGCATTCATATTCCCAAAGTTGCAAATCCCCTTTAAAATGCACATTTTATCTAAATGCTGCAGGAACTGCACATTCTTGGTTGGTGATATTTATTCAGTATAACTCTATTTGCATAAATTGCAAAAAGTAAACAAGATGGTCCCCAACTATCCATGACTTGAGAAAAGCTGGCCTGTTTTGGAATCTGTTGGGTAATAGATTCTTAGAAATGCAAACTCTTTTCTCTGATGAAACCTTGCTGGAGTAGAGAAACTCACTTCCAGGGATGCTCTTGCCATAATGTATGCCTTCTGCAATCAGAAGGATGGGTAAGTCGTCACTTTCACCCCCACTCCACCCCATCCCCACCTGGATGGGTAAGTCGTCACTTTCACCCCCACTCCACCCCAAATTCAGGATTTTCAAGTTCTTTCCACCCCATTTTTAAACCAACGTATGCATTTTAGCAAATTCTTATAAAAAAGCAGCAAACCTGACACATTCCCAACCTATCTGAAATCCAAGAACACAGTTTAAGAATGACTGCTCTATCCAGACTGAAGCATTTATATCTGCAGCTTACCTACTTTAGGATGAAGAGGAAGGTAATGCTGAAAAATGATAGTTTATCATCTTTCAAAGGGAAAGTCTTTTTGCTGAGCCATTGCATCCATTTAGAGGCTTTTGATTAATAGTATCTATCAAGTGATAATTTAAATATTTTATCAGCAAGGGGCATCCAATCCATTTTATGCCTCTTAGAATGTTTATCAGAGATACCAAAAAAAGGGGAGGAAGCAGAAAAACATGCACTTTCTTTCAAGGTTTTTCACTCCACCTTTTCAAACAAGAGAGAATATAAACAAAGTCCTTTCACAGTTTTCACACTCAGATCTGTTAGATGAAAGTCTTCTTCAGTGTACACATGGGAAGAACTAAGACAGAAAAAAGGAGGTCAAAGCTTCATAAACAAAATGCTGTCCTTGTTTAACTAACTGAACTAAGAGTATATCACTGTCATGAACTGGCACAGGGTAAATTATGCAGAAAGGAGAGCAGAAGGCAAGGTCAAGATTCCCTTTCATAAAAGCAGGGTAAACCATGCCTTTCATAAATGCAAGGAGAGCCATCCCCAAAGGAGTGTGGAGCCTGCAGAAGTATTTCTTTCACCACTAAGACAGAAAGAGGGCTTATAGATTTCTTCTGTCTTTCTCCTGAAGAAGAAAGAAGTCAGCCAGAAAGACACACTTCCTCTTCTTCCTGCTTTGATTGACAATAACTTATATTTGTTAGGATTTCAGTGTGGTGCTGCCCATTTCTTGAGTGCTGGCCAATAAAGATGGAAATTGCCAAGACATCTGATTAGTTATCTTGAACTTCATACATTGCATATTTCTAAACTTGATACTGAGTCATTTTGGAGAGGAGAAATTCAATCTCTTACGCTTCGCTTTGGCCGTGCCTGCATGCATTTTATGTATATTTTATACAGTATGGTAGAATGCTTAAAAACGTGATTGAATTTCATTTATTTTTTTCTCAATCAGTCCAAAAACGATGTGCCTAAGCAAGCTGATCCAAAGCTTAACTTTATTCTATAGCTAGGAGTGCAAAGCAAACACTTTATTTCATATCATGTACTTAGTGAATTCATTTCAAATATTTCCCTTGTACTTCTAATGTAATTTATTTTCAGAATCCTCAAAGGAGGGAAGAGTTTGACTATATTTCTAATGTGGTCTAGGGACTTTCTGGACTGAATATTTGAGTGTGGAAGTTGGTGCAAATCTCAGTGGACATGCAGGGGCAAAGAAGGAAAGGTTTGTTGGCCGTGGGGAAAGATAATGTGCTGTGTTGGAAACTGAAGCATCACCATCCATCCCTGCAAGAGGAAGTCCCTCCTGGGCCTTAATAGCAGAACCGTGTCTCTGGATCGCTGCTTCCCACCCCAGTTATTGACTACAGGGGCCCAAAATATGAAGACATTTGTGACTTCTGCTGTTTTCTAATCAAACAACAGCCTAAACCAAATTCATATTCATTCCTAATAGGATTATCTTTGTTCTCACCTCTAAAATGTTGGCAACCATGAACTTAATCAGAGCCAACACAGTCCCCTAAAAGCGACATAGGATTCTAGTGGTGGTTCTCCTGTGGCTTCCATTGATGCCCACCTGTGCTTGTAAAATTAGCACATTTTGGTGAGAGGGAACTGAAGGATGCCATTTTTTAAAATTATTTTTGCATGTTCTTGCTCAATTTTGCTCATTGCTGTTTGGTATTCAGGTACCATCACTAAGGTCCATCCTACCAGTGCCACTGAGAAAGTCGTAACAGAGACACTGGTCAAAAACCATTCTGTTATTTTACTGATCAAATATATAGGCAGCTTGCTAGAGTAATAGCGGACATACTGTAACCAAAGGAGAAAGAATCCATGATCGTTCCTGCTTTCTTTCCAGTCTTCTATGGCACAGAAGACCCATTCATACATCACAGTAAGTCATCACAGCTTTAAAATCCCTGTACCTGAGCATATGTGTCAGTGACCATTTTAAGTGCAACTTGGATCGTGCAAGTCTGGCAAAGGTGGGTTGTTGGCAGGGTTAACAAAGTCCCCAGAACCTGCATGATGCTTCAAGATTTTCTGCATTTCGTACAGAAAGATGTGCTAGAGGTGTACAAAAAGTAGGGATGGGCATGCAAAGGATTTGTGCTCATCATGATGTTCTAAATTCCACCCCAAAGTCTGTTCCATCTCATGTCTATATTAGACTGTGATCATTTTCCTCCAATCACATGAAAAAGTGTGCATTTTTATGTACACCCAAATGTGTGCACGAATCATGTACAACTCTGAAATGCATACATTCTTACCACTTTGATTCAATATATTTGTACATGTTTTTTAAAACGTGGACATGCTGTTAAATGCATTGAGGTGGGTGGTGGTTGGGTGGAACCTGTGATCCATGTTACAAGCTCAGATATGAAGTTTGTGTTTGAATGCATGTTCAGTTTGTCAGGGACAAGATGCATGAACCCTGATCAAAAACAAACTGAAAGGAGATTCCTATGCAACTCTTACAAAAGTATGCATGGTTAGATTCTCTGTGAACGGAATGCTATACTTGATAGACTTTCATCTGATACAGTATACTCTGATACAGTATAACTCAAACTGATACAGTTTCTCAAGCCCTCTCCCTGTATTCTGCAGAGATGAAAGGTATGTCTGGTGAAAGACTGTGTTCAATGTCCCATCTGCCACTGGTTCCAGCTTCTTATATGTGCATTATGGATGATGCAAATTTCCATTTTGCCTGCAAAAGATGCACCACACCACCTTGATGAGTCTGAATGCAAACATACGTCCACCAAAGCTATTAGCCAATCAATGAGCTTATGGTCTCATTTCCAATTCCCAGTTTGATTTGTGCAAATTTCTTCAGTAAACTGAATTAGACCCACTTTCATCTGTAGGGGCAAATTGCAGAAATTAGAAGAGATTTGTACAAATCTTCCATTTGATCACTGCTCGATTTGGACAAAGTTCATGTTTAGGCTGAGTGGGCAATGATCACAGACATGAATAGCAATTGAGCACAAGATGTGTGGGTCATTCTTCTTACAGATCATAATTTAAAGCTTTAGTCATGCAACTTTGGTGACAAGAGGCTTTTGAAGTCCTGCATTATCATTCATCTCTTTTGGACAACACAAACCGTACGGTTTACAGAAGGGGGGGCATTTGTTGGTCATCCAGTTGTTTTGGCCTACAACTCCTGCTGACCTGCCAGGATTGTAGCGAGGTTCCTTGCTGAGTGCGGGTGCCGCCATTCAGACTCACAGCCATGGCAGAGTGGTTCAGACCCCAGGGAGTCAAGCCCAAGGAATCAGATGGATTCTCTCCCTCAAAGCAGGTTCCTTGTCCATCCCTGCTTGTAGGCTGAATGCCAGGATGTCTGGTTTAAACCATGCTGAAAAGATGAACTAGAAAAGATGGAAGGGTACCTGAGAGTAGAAACGCTACCTGTATTATTTGGCCTTTGGGATATTTTTAGATTTATCTGGATCTATTTGTATATAATTATTTTCTAGTCTTCCCAGTACAAAACTGAAAGCACACAAGCTGCTGACAAATGGATCTGTCATTCTAATTTATTACTTCTAACCTGGGATGGATTTTTGCCTCTCTCTTCTCCTTGATCATCACTCGATTTCTCTATCTCTCTGTTTAAAACCTCATTGCATACAGAAAACTCATGTCCTAGAAACAAGTATTCATCTGATTGCGACCTCTTCCCAACTAATATGTTTTATAGATAGGACAGATTTCAAATATTTCCCCCACACACACACAACTTGGCAGACTGAAAAGCTAAGACGCTGCATGAATCTCCTGAATGCTAAACTTTGAAAATCCTTCCAAGATATTTCGCATTATATGTACCAAAATGGTAGTTTAGTGACTTGTGTGTTACATATGCCTGACAAGGCATAGGAGCATCTTGTAAAAATGTATATTCTGTTTTCCTGCTCAGCATGTTCCTCCTTGGTGTTAAAGAACAGGAAATACTTCCATAGACTCTTTTCTGTTCCTCTCCACAGGAAGCGAGAAATGGGGAAATGAAAACACAAATGCTCTTAATCTCTCCAATACCTTAAAGAAGCCAATATGAAGCAATTTTGTCTGTCAGTTACAATTAAGAGTTACTGGTGAGGAAAGCCCAGTGTGAAACTGATTTTCAAAAACAGGCGTAACCACCCCCTATCTGCCCCCCAACAGGCAGCTTGGTTGAAATCCTAAAATATGATAAAGAGAACTGAGGAATGCCACAAAAGAAAAAAGAACAGGAAAAGTGTGATGTGAATAATGGGTGCATGGACATTGCTTGTTTATATGAACAGTGCTTTAGAATTTCAGAACACTTCAGAGAATATAGAGAACTACGTTGTAAATCAATGGTCAGCAAGAAACAGCCTTTAGGCCCCATCTGGCCCATTGATCTGTATTATCTCCCCACCCCTCACTATCATTGTAGAGGAAAAAGGAGTGTATTGTGTGAATGAACAGAATAGAATCTCGTAGCAAGTCATTTGCTCACCATTGCCTGCCCTTCCTTCCTTATTTCCTTCCTTCCTTCCTTCCTTCCTTCCTTCCTTCCTTCCTTCCTTCCTTCCATCTGTCTGTCCTTTCATTACTATACCTTCCAATAGCCAAAGATCTCTGGGTGGTTCACAACAACGCATCAAATACAAAAGGTACAATAAAAATACAAATGCAGTAACACACAGTATAAAATTCCAGCATGCAAATTAAAACAGCTAAAATCCCTGCACACAAAAATGTAACACAGTTGAACATGGAAAACATTTTCATTAAAAATCAGACCTCAGTGAGAACAGCAGGCATCATTCAACATATGCCAATTAAACATTGTTAAATACCTGGGAATAGCTGGAAGTTCTGACCAGGCGCTGGAAAGATGACGATGTGGATGCCTGGTGGGCCTCAGCAGGAACACCATCCCACAACTGGGGACCACTACTGAAAAGGTAGGGACTGCAGGTGGCGCAGTGGTTTAAACCGCTGTGCTTCTGGGCTGACTGATCGAAAGGTCGCCGGTTCAAATCTGCACAACGGGGTGAGTTCCCGTTGCTCAGTCCCAGCTCCTGCCAACCTTGCAGTTCGAAAGCATGCAGATGCAAGTAGATGAAAAGGTACCACTTTGGTGGGCAGGTAACAGCATCCCGTGCACTTTGGTGTTTAGCCATGCTGGCCACATGACCACGGAGACTGTCTGCAGACAAACACTGGCTCCCTTGGCTAGGAAACAGAGATGAGCACTGCCGCCTAGAGTCAGGCATGACTGGACTTAATGTCAAGGGGAAACCTTTACCTTTACCTTTACCTTACTGAAAAGGTCCTCCTCCTTGTTGCCTCTTTCTGGGCCTCCCTTGGAGGTTGCAGTTGAAGGAAGGCCTCAGATGCAAATCATAGGGCGCATGTAGATGGAGGTTGGAAGAGGCGTTCTATTGGGGATTGTGGTCCCAAGCCATTTGGTCTTTATTAGTTAAAACCAGAAGCTTGAATTGTGCTTGGAAGCATATAGGCAGCTGATGCAAGCAGGCCAGAACTGATGCTTTATGTTCAGAACTTCTAGTTCCACTTACTAATCTTGGTGCCGCATTTTACTAACTTACTTCTCAAAGGGGATCAGGGATAAAAACTAGTTGTTGACTAGAGCAGATAAGAGTTGGTCCAACAACACCTAGAGGCTCACAGCTTCCTGACTCCTGCTACCAGAGGTCAGGGTGACAAAAAGGATAGCAGAAGCTAATGTGGTGTGAGCGATCCGTTCCAGGGTGGGAGTCTGCTGGATTTTGTTGGCTTGGCTCCCTGGACTTGGACCTGCTTTCTCTTTGTCCTAAGCCCAGCTTGTGCCAAGAGTTCATGTGACTGTCCAGGAGGAAGTAAAGCCAATCATTGTGCAGATATAACTAGTAAGACCAGCTTGCACACATACTGTCTGCAAGCTCACACTTGTGCACCCACTGTGGAAGCAGGGTTCTGCTTCTGAACACAGGACTTACGAGCTTTGTGTGTTTTGCACAAGAATTCCTCAGCATAAGGAGTCCTGATAGTGTTCCTGAGTATTCACGGACATGATCCCAGCTCAGCTTATTTCCTAGACCAGGGCCATGCATAGGAACAAAGTCCAGAAAGCACAAGACAACTGGATTCTCAGTGGATCTTCACATCCCTAGCAGAAAGACACTTCATGGCAACTGTCCCTACCTGAGAGAGTCCCTCTTTTAGGAACATAGGGGAAAACCCCATTTCAGTTTGCTTTTTATCAGGATTTATCCAATTCATGCCTTCTGGACTGGACACAGATTTGGACTCAGTCAGAAACTGATACATTTTCAAACTTGTAGTGTGGTTCACATTGCAAAGCTATGTTCAGCTGCTGCTGTCCATTTGAAAAATGCATGTGAATATGCTTTAATAGGTGGAAAAACAATGTTTACATTTTAAACATGTGCACAACTAGTATTGGGGGAGATAGGAACAAATATCCATGACTTTTCATGTGAAGAAGAAGGAGAGGAGAGGAGAGGAGACCCAGAATGCAATATGGACTACTATGGACTCAAGTTAGACAAAGTTCACACTTTGCTGACCTGAGATGTTTTGTTAAATACATCATTATTGCACACATACTGTGTTAAGCATTTCATCCTTCAAGATTCACTCTTTTCCTGGGGCTTCAAGGTGTGACTGGCAGGGGTGTGAGGTATTGAGCTTCTCTTGAAGGATTTCCCAGTTAGCCCTAGGATGCTGCTTCTCCACGCTGCTGCGTGCAATCCTATTGAGATAGCGCCACAGGCAAGATGTTTCAGCACCTCAAGTGTTCATCAACTGATTTTTGTTCCTGCTTAACCACAGACAAAATCAAAACTGGATTTAAAAGGACTCAGAATAAACCAGGAATTCCATATGTGGGAGAGAAACTTTGTCGCAGGTTTATGTCCATGGAAGGCTGGGTCTTTACACAACAAAGTTGAGTATGGATTCCACTGAGGGGACCTGTCAGAAACTTGACAGAAAAATCCCAATTGTTTTATTGTAGTCACTGCAAAGAAAAACACTTTCAGTCAGAAAGAAAAATTCTGCAGTCCTTGCTGGCTACATAAGAGGCAAAACATCTACCGGTTTATTTTAAAATGAGCCAGAATTCACAAAATGAGCTCTTCCAGTATGTCCTGGATATGGGGCAAACAACCAGAATTTTTATTTCAGGAAAGGCAACATGCTGGTGCTAGTATTTTCCAAATCTTAATCCCAGTTTGAAATTTTAAATTGTTGTAAACCATCCAGACAGCTTCAAGCTGTGGGGCTCAATGGAGATGCATACATACATAAGCTACCAGCACAAACCCAATTCAGATGTCAATCTAAGTTCATGAGAAAATAGGAAGGGGTTTCTGCTAGTCCTGACCTTCTCAAAGCTGGGCAACACATGCCCGCAGGCTTATTCAGCTCCTGCACCCCAAGGTGGGGCTCAAGCCACCCCTGGTACCAGTTCAAATCGGTGGTTACAGGAAGGAAAAAGAAAAGGTACTAGTGCTACAGACCACTAAATGAGTCCACATAATCTATAGTGACCTTCCCCAACCTGGTGGCCTTCAGAGGCATATGGACCTCTACATTAGGAAAAGTGCCATTAACTATCTAGATAAAACTTTAAGCAAAATTTATTCCTACTAAAAAACTTTTTCACCCTGTGTTTTTCTAATTGCATACAAACTTTGTCTCTGGTTGGTGAATGTTGCCTTAATTAAATGCAATGGCTTGTGCTAGCCTATGGACACCCAGAATACTTGAGACTCTTTTCTTAGACCAGTTTTCTTTGGAGACATTGCTTGTGTTTGGGGCAAAAAGACACCCCAGTAGAAAAATCCATAGATTATTGGCATATTTTTTATTTTTTGTTTTGCTTCCAGGGACAGGGGTAAGTGGGATGAGGTTGAAATTTGAGCACATATGCAAATAAACACCCATCTCATGGGAAGATTCTGCCAATTTCTGTGCAAAGTCTGAAATCCAAACTGCGCTTGAGATAGTTTTGTCTCCTTGCCAGGCTAGAAGAGACTTTAACAGTGCAAGTCTAAGCACGTCTTCTCAATAGTAACCCTCATTGTTTGCAATGGAGCTTGCTCCTAGGGAAAGCATGCGTATGAATTCAGTCTCAATAGATGGAAGAGTATGCTGTGTGCAGGGGTGATACTTTTTAATAAAATCGGGGAGCAAGCTGCTTATCATGAAGAAAATCCCCCTTGAATGACACGGTTTGGGAAATTTCAATCATGCTTGGTATACAAGGCCACACTGAAAGGAGTCGTGCTATTGTGTCCCTGTTGATTTAAATCCGGATGATGTAGAGACAGGAGGCTAAAGAAATTGTGTTCTGAACTGTGAAGCTCACATTATGGAAATGGGCCCCTGCAGGCTAGTTTGCGGAAACAGGAGCACTCATTGGTGATTCAGGGTTGTTGTTCAGGATTTTGGTTTATAAATATTTTTCTTCTGTAACACTTTTTATTAATTCACAAGGGGTCTCAGTAAGTGTTAAACTATAGCTATGTTTGGATCATTTCCATGGGCCATAGGTCAATAATAACAAAAACAACAATAGTGAACCCCTCTGTATCACTGGGGCAAAGCCCATGGCTCCACTCACTAATTTGATTACCGTTTGGTCATTCAGTTTCCTTGTTAAAATATTGAAAATATTTGCAACATGGCATTTCAAACATCTCAGAATGGCTTTTCCACAGGTCTTATTTGTGGAAAGTCAGCCATCAGCATTGACTGGGCATTCTGCAGCCATAGGGTGGCATGCAGTCTTTGGGGGAATTTCATGTGATGATCAGCCTAACATCCCTCTTTACATGGTATCAACTCAGGCCTCTGGTTAGAGAAATCAATAGTAGCCCACTGGTCTGGCAGGGGGAGGGAAAGAGAGAGCATGGTGCAGCCGAAGAGGGAAGGGTTGGCCAACTCATCTGGGACCTTGCCCATGCTTGCTGCTCTTTGCTTCACCCATGCCTGCTGCCAGCACATAGCACCTCTGATGGACAAACCCATGGCTCTAGATAGCAAAAAGGTTTCCCACCAGATACATCGATATTGCCTTTTCCCAGGTTTTGTTTTCATTTCCTGTTAGACAGGAACCCCAGGAGGGCCAAATTAAGCTGTTCTGGCCCTCTGGGCTTTCCCAGAGGGCTGTACCATCTCCCCCAGATCCATCCCTTACCCTTAAACCCCCATCATTTGACGTTTTCTCAGCTTTTGTGCGTTCTATAAGGCTGAAATGTTTCTACCAAAGCTCAGTTTTTGACAGCAAGAGCACTGAGTCAACATTTCATTTGTGTGTGTGTGTGGGGGGGTGGTCTTTGCCTTTTGCTTTTGGCTCTGCTCACCCCTGGAATGTGCCCCCCTCAAGAGTTTTCCAAAATGGAGCATGACCCTCAGGTTGAAAGGAGTGCCACACCCCCACTTTTCGGGATGCCACAGAATTCTTTTCAAAGCAAAATGCCGTGGTTGACCTTGAGGAGGCACATGACATTATGAAGGTAAGCTTGACCATTACCAGGGTATCCTGGAATTCAGCAGGTTAAAATGTGAATCCAGATTCTAGAACAAAGGTCCTCAGTGCAGTAGAGCTGGCCAGACACAAAGCAAAGGGGTGGGAGGGTTGTTGTTTTTTGGCATCAGCATGGCACAATCTCAAAGCAGTTGTAGTCTCCAATGTTTTCTCAACCTCTGGAGACGCTAAGGTCCCTCAGCTCTGTGTACATTCTTCCATGCTACTGGCAGATTATGAATGGGGTGAGAGGATGAGCAGAAGCCTCAGAAGACTTGGGGGAGGAAAAAGGCCAGAATCATATATGAAACCCTTTCTAGAGCAAGAATTCTATCCATTTTTATTTCCTGATCTTATACGTCAGACTTTTCATTTTTCTGAATTTTGGTTAATGGTGGTGGTGGTGTGGGTGGGTGTGTTTCTTCCCACAATTAATAGCAAAAGTTTACCACCACTGCAGATTTTTCTGAACTAATTGTGGTATCCCAACAATAATAATCATAAACAGGTTATATGTGCAACACATTAAAACCAGTGGCAGGACACCACTATTATTTAGTCATGGATATGTGACCATTTAAGAGCTTTTCAAAGATTTCAGCAGAACTCTGACTGGCATTCAGTTTTTTTCAAACAAGAAATGTTTGGTAAGTATTAATGAAATTAAATCCAGGCTGCCAAAACACAAATTCTGCCCTTGACCCAGGCTAGGATTGACATTCCCTCTTAATCTGAATTCTAAAGCCCAGCTTATGCGGAACATTAAATTAAAAAAAAAAAAAGATAAGCTCCTAAACAGCCCCTGGAGTACATTCCTCTGAACACTGTGTCATACTGAGGGTGGAAGGCTAGAGCTGAGCTAAGAATTCTCAGAAAGCTACTTTTCAATACATTTTATGAGCATTTTCTTTCACTGGCTTTCCTCGAATGGCTGAAGAATTTTGCACATTTCCTGGAACAGTCTTCCCCAGTCCTTCAGTTGTGTTTGGCTACAGCTCCCATCACTAATAGGGTTAATAAGAGAGTTTAAGACTGAGCAGTTCTGTTCTGCCGCTAAGTCATGTCCAACCCATCACAACCCCATGGACAACATTCCTCGAGGCTCTCCTGTCCTCCACCATCCCCTGGAGTCCACCCAAGCCCACACTCTCCGCCCCAGGGTCCCCATCCAGCCACCTCAACCTCTGCTGTCCCCTTCTCCTTTTTCCTTCAATCGTTCTCAGCATTAAGAGTCTTCTTCAGTGAGTCATTCCTTCTCATTAGGTAGCCAAAGTATTTGAGTTTCATCTTCAGTATCTGACCTTCTAAGACTGAGCAAAGAAAATGTTAAGGAATATAAATGGTCACTGTGCCCAGTAGATGAGAAAGAAGTTGCAAGGCATCCTTGCTGATAAAGGTGAAAGGTGCTGTGGCAATCAGGTAATGCAAACAATCTTTGTGTCCCATTCAGAAAGGTAACTGTGCCTTGCATTTCAAACATAAATGCCATATGCTTCATGTCCTAGGAAATAACAAGTCTTGCAAAAGAAGTGTGTCATACCAGGAGTTAATCTGTTAACCAATCAGGATAAAAGGAGGCATGCCAAAGGTGTATAAAGTGTATTATATTGCAACTGTTCTTTGTTATTACCTGTTAGGAATGAGAAAGACGACTGCTTTGGGCACTCATTCTCAAGGACTGCTGGCTGGTCTTTGGAGGAATCAGAATTGGAATTGGAATCAATCAGTCTGGGAATGTGGGCCATGTCAAGATTCTGAAAAAGAAGAAGCAGAGGTGCTTATCTCAATTCAAGGTGCTGGTTATTACCTATAAAGCCCTTAACAGCTTGGGACCTGGATACCTAAAGGAACTCCTTCTTCTGTATTTGCCCTCCCAACCCTTGAGATTGGCAGCAGAGGCCCTCCTCCGGGAGCCCTCCATGAGAGACACCAGGAGGCAAAGTACACGGAGGAGGGCTTTCTCTGCAGTGGTGCCCCATCTGTGGAATGCGCTCCCCAGAGAGGTCCGCCTGGCACCGTCGTTATTTGATTCTCAGCGCCAGGCTAAGACCTTTTTATTTTAATAACTTTTAACATTAGCTATATAGGTTTTAATCTGCAACCAGGGTGGGTCTGGATTTTATTTGTATTATGTTTTATTTTATTCTTTTATTTACGTAAGCCGTCCTGAGACTCTGAGAAAGGACGGCATACAAATGCTCTAAATAAATAAATAAATAATTCAAATCCAGTCTCCCCAGGTGAGCAAGCAGTCTCTGGGAATAACCAAGATGCACAGCTGGCAGGAGGGAACCTGGAGCAGGGGAGTTTCTCAGACTCGGGCGAGGCAAGCACCGCCCTTGACCCTATGATGTGTCATCAGCAGAGGAGAGCAGCCCTATCAGAGGATCAGCATACAGTGAGGAAGCATGTTCACTTTTAGAAGGCCCCTCCTGAAGGGATGGGCACCAGGCATGCTCTTAGGGAGAGTTCCTGGAGTTGAATACTAGATTGGGCTCAACAAACTGCTCCGTGCATGCTTAGAGAATAGTTCTGGGTGATTTGTGCTTTTTGACCAATAAAGAATGCTTTGCAAGGGAAACAGTCTGTGGTTTTTGAATGCATGGATCCTAACAGCACCTCGCAATGGTATTGACCTCTTGCATACAAGATAATAGAACTTTCTGATAGGAACCTCCTGGACTGATCTGAGAGTCCCAAGATAGGATGCTCAGCAGAATTCCTCAGCAGAATATCAGAATTCCTCAGTTTAGGTGAGGAATTCATCTGAATAACACAGATTAACCCTGAAGGTGGAGAAGCTCTCCAAACTTGCAAAAAGATAAACAGGCAGCTTATACTCTTATACTCTGGGTTATGTTTGTTCCTTCATTTTCTGTGCCTCTCTGTTGCTGATGGAATACTAGGAAAATCTGAGAAGGACAGATGGTGGGAAAACATTCTTAAAAAATAGGCTGGGCATTGCAACACAAAGCATACTCTCTTTGGAAGGCAAGAAGGCATCAACTGTCAGAAGTGGGTGGTCCTTTGGTGAGTGACTGGGCCCAGGCTGATGGAGGCAAGGTTCCATTTAGATGCCAGGAAGCACTTCCTGACAGTCAGGACCCCGAGGGTGTGGAATGGGCTTCCACGAGAGGTCGTTGAGGCCCCATCGGTGCGGGTGTTCAAGGATAGGCTGGACATGCACATGGTGGGCATGTCGTGAGCAGAGCCGGCTGGTGCCGGAGGTCAGACTAGATGACCCGGGAGACCCCTTCTGACTTGCTCTGTTTCTATGTTTCTCAGCATGGTTAAATAAAGAGGGCTTTCTCCACAAAAAGCTGTTGCATGCTTTTACGACAAAGTCATTAGCTCAGCCTGCAGTTGGAGGCCTTTCCAAGTCTGTATTTCAGTCCACCCTCCTGCAATAGGGTTACCAGTTCTTAGTGGAAGGGAGAGAAAATATCCTGTACTGTTTGCACAAGAAGGAGAACTCCTGTAGACTCCTTCTCTCTCTTGATTAACCTGCCCATCAATTTGTGCTTTCCTGGCATTCATTTCTGAAAGTTTCAAGGTTCAGCTTCTCCTCATTTGTCTTTTTTGTGTTTTTCTTCACTGCTACCAGAAAGGCCCATTTGATGAGCAGTTTTAAGAGAGACCAATACGAAACCGAACAGAGCAGTACCAGAGGGAAGCATTACAGATGGCTTAATGTGGTGTTCTGACACAGATTACAGCTGAATTGATTGCACTTGCTGTTTCCAGCTTGGTTGGGGATTGCTACAGTGAGAACTGTTTGAGGTTTGGCAGGTTTTTCCTTTCTTTTTTGAGAAAAAGCACCAAAGAGTTTCTTATTCATCAAGTCTCTCCCTCTCTTTTACCCTCTCTCCATCCACATGAGTGTGTTGGGGAGAAGTGGAAAGTTTTCCTTATCTCCTCCTTCTCCAAACTGAACTGCACATCTTGACTTGAAAAAGCAGCATACTTAAGTTAAACAACATTTTAGAGAATGTTTAACTCCTTAGAAGAACATTGGAGGCTTTTATTTCTCTAGAACCAGTTTCGGCCAAGTGCATCTTATCCCTTTTCATAATGCATTTCCCAGGATAGCTCTAGAAAAGTACTTAGACAGGGTTCTGCATAACTTCTCCAGTAACTTTCTCTTGAAATTGAATCTCCTTCAGATTAGATAAACATTTGGGTATGAATGTGTTTCTGTTCACCCCCATAGAGATCTACATTGACTGCAAAATTTCAGCTGACAGCAGAGACTCCTAAAAGAGAGGAGACAGGTGCTGATATAAGTTTATTGCCCACTGAACTGCTGTTACATCTCTCCTTAGGCCAAAACATCTGGTGAACTACAGGTTGATTCCCCTGTCTTCTGGTATCAACCAACCAGCTAGATCATGCCTTAGCCATAGTAATTTTCTTTTGATTTTAGCTTGAATAAGAATCAACTCACTCCACTTGTGTGAAAAGTTACTAATATTTCCTATAATTCTTTTAGCTCAGAATGCCTAGGATGTTTTTCTAACCTCTTAACCAACTTGCATCAAAAGTAAGTGTAATAACTGAGCTTCCCACTCCTGTGAATTTTACTGAGGGAATGCTTTTCCTTTCAAAGAATTTTCAAAATGAATTTCAAGCTGGATGAGAGATGACAGTTCAGTCAAAACTGCAGAAGTAATATTCTGTATATCATTAGCGATAGTACCCAACCATCTCAGTTTTGCCCATGGGCTGGATGAGTGAATCTGTCAAGTTCATGTTTTGGTCAGGTCAATGGATTTCTACACTTAGATTCATTCGCTTCCACTTCCATATTGATTTGTGAACAGGATTTTTTAAAAACACAAGCAGCATAAAACTAAAGCATGATTTTGTGCATGTTTCTTCAAACATGCATATTTTAAATGCATTTCCATATGCTCATATTTTAAATGCATTTTAATGTGTGCATTCTCCCTGTAGACTAGAGTCATTCTGTGTCTACCTTTTCCCAATATGCATACCATATTTTTCGCTCTATAAGACACACCTGACCATAAGACGCACCTAGTTTTTAGAGGAGGAAAACAAGAAAAAAAATATTCTGAATCAAATGGTTTACTAAACTATTTAATAAACTATAAAAGAATACAGTAATACCGTATTTTAACCTTGTAAAGTGAACAGCAGTCAACAGTGGCATTAAGAACCATCATCACTGTCATTAACAAAAGAGAGACTTTAAAGCTCAAGTACTCTTCTAGTTTTTGTTGAACCCATAGAACTCATCATCACTAGAGTCAGAATTTATGAAACTCTGTTGCTCACAATCACTGACATCACTTTCTTAGTCAGTAGTGGATTTATTGAAGGAATCCACAATCTACACCAGTTATACAAGAGCTGCTGCAGACAATTCAATAACAAATCTAAAAAAGCCAGTAATGTCCACGCTGCCCTACTAGTAAATAATAGAAAAAAACTTCTAACAAAAAATGAGATATTGTACGGTAAATCAAACACCCAGCGGACTAAGTAGCCTTTGAAGAATAAACTTCATACACGAAGGTAATGCTGTTCAAATATCCACTGATCCAAAAAAAATGTGTCTGATCAACTAACAGATAACTGATCCATGGAAAGCTTCCTGATAATCACAGGCACATTCCCCATCACTTCCCCATGGGCTTCGTTAAAAGACGGGTTGCCATTTGAAAACACACACCGACCTGTGATTAACAGCTCTCACCTGCACTGGAGGGGGGCGCGGAGCAGGGCACACTGAGCGCGTGCCGGCCAGGTGGTGCCACGTGGTGCAGGCGGCTGGTAGTGTCCCGGGTGTCGGGCACACACACATTCGCTCTATAAGACGCACAGACATTTCCCCTTACTTTTGAGGGGGGAAAAGTGTGTCTTATAGAGTGAAAAATACCATATATGTACATACTTGGGTGTGAGTGTGTGTGTGTGCATGCACATGTGCACACATGTCCTGAACTTGAATTCAGCATTCAGGAAAATGTGGATTTCAGGAAGCCCAGCATTTTATATATTTCTGAGATCTTCGTCTCCTATAGTCCTTTTCATGTACTCTGCTCATTGATTGTGCATTGAGCTTACAGAAATACACAAGATGTTATGTGCCAGGGATGGTTATGAAAATTTTGGCATGGAGTTTTGGAAACTGATGAGTGGATCAGTGAGTGGACAATGGAATAAAAGAGAACCTGCAGAGCACACATGGAACAGATTAAACAAAATTCTGAGATGATAGGCAGAGCTATGTGTCAGTCCCCATGGCACCTTGGCTATCCACTCATTTGCTTATATTCTGAGTCCCAGTTAGAACCATAGAGAATTAACCCTCAAGGATCCTGTGACACAACTGGGTGGCATACAAATACTTTAAATAAATAAGGATCCCACTAAAACCTCTCTTGCAAGATTCAATAGTGCAAAACCAGCCCAAAACAGGTGACCACTGCAAACCCCTTAATGTCCAGAACTCAAAACAGAACACCATTTAGGGATTTATTAGCAATGAGCAATACATTTTACTTTTACATTGATAATCCTGGTAATGTTGTCTACACATGCATGACATGAAAACATATAGATATTATCTTAGAGACAAGCCATGCTTTTCGCAGAGACATCCACCTGTATGTCATATGCATTATATGGATCCCTTCACATGCTGAGATGGAAAGAGTGTTTTATTCATTGGGGTGTGTGAAAGAGAACTTTCAGGTTCCAAGTGCCCCACAGTATCTTTTGAGTAGTACATGTGACCCACAGTCTACATTTTCACATTTTTATGCAGTATAGCTATTCAGTATATTGACCACTCTTAGTATGGTGACTGAATTGCACATATGGTTGTCTATGCATCCCAGTGTGCTCCCTTTGACTGATATCCCATAACTATGCCATAAAGAGGATCATCGGTGAGTCATTGGTTGGAATAAGCTGCCTAGTGAAGGGAGAAAAGCCCAGGAGTTGAAAAAGAGCAATCAGGGCTTGGCAGCAGCCTCCACAGAAGATCTTTCTATCATTTAAGTTGCCAAACGTTATTCAGTCTGGCACTGGTGAAAGAACAGCTGTCAAAAGCTGACTCTGGAAGAGATACAAAGAAATTGCTGCATCTGGAAAGTCATTGTCATGGTAAATACACAATCCAAACTATTATTTGGCTCAACATACCTGCATACAAGCTATTAAATATTCTGATATGTCAAGGTGTCTTGCATGTATTCCTACTTACAGAAGCTGTGAAGAATCATGCTACAGAAAAGCTGCTTGTCTTTGAAGATTTCTTCCAGGTGATATGATGGGGGTAGAATGGAAGAATGCCTGAGGCTTGAGCATTGCATTCCAAGTCATCTTCCATGCACAGTGGGTTTGGGATAGGCTCCAATGATCCAAGCACACTGGGTGGCCTTTGGAAAATGTAGCAATCTGGTGTTAAAGCATGCGTTCCTCCTTTGAGGCAGAAGAGATGGGGGTGCCATTGTTTTACTTCCAAATAACTTGCTGCCATTTCTGCTCTCTCCTTGGCTTTGAGACTTAAGGGACTTAAGGATGCACGACCATAAATGTGAGGAAAGGATAGTTTGCCCAGGAACAGAAGCCTGAGCTCATCTCCAGAAAATTTCAGCTCCTTCCCCTCAGGAGAGGCTCTTGAGTTAATGGTTCAGGGAGAGGACTCAGTTGCAGAAGGTTGTTTTCCATAGCAACCGATTTCCAGGAAGACCCAGTGTCTGGAGGATGTTGTATTGCTCTCCTTGAACTTTGAGGACTATAACCATGAAGCCCTCAGTAAACCATACCTAACCATCTGTTGCTGCAGGTCAAGGCTTCAGAAACAAACATGGCCCCTTTGAGAAAAAAAAATGGACTTTGCATGGAGGCAAGATTAACCAGCCTAAATCCACCCAATCCCTGTTTTAAGACTCAGTCACAATCTGCTGTTTGTTGGAGCAGTGGATGGACAACTTCACCTGGCTTTCAGTCCCAGCAACACTTGACGCTGTCCATGGTCCTGAACTGTTTCCATTCATGCTTCCTGGGGAAGCCTGACTCACAGAAACCCACTGTAAAGAGCAGGTCCACAGAAAACCCTGAAATGTGGGCACTGACTGTGTCCTGTGATGCAAAGTTGTTGCCATATCAACAGATCCACAAGACATATTTTTAGCAAACTTTCTTGTCTTCAAGGAGGAACACTTACCAAGTGTCTCCTTTAAAAAACGAGAAGCATGTATGGAAGCTTAGGCTCATAAGCAAGACAGAGTGAGAGATTATGAAGTACTAGCATCTTCCAAGACTCCATTTTATTATTGTTTATGAAAGACTGTATTAAAATGAAAGAAACAGAGAGAGTGGGATTGGTAAGCAGCATGGAAGCAGTATCAGTCTGGCTTCTGCAAAGCTAGCCATTCTCACTAATCTTCCAGAGTTCTTTGAAAGCACCAAAAATGCAGAGAAGGGAAGCAATGGCCTTCCCACCATCTTTCAATTGGTCACCTCAGAAAACATGGGCAGTGTAATCTTATGGCCTCCCGCTATTGTCTTGAGGACCATAGACTTCTTCTGAGTCCTATCTCTGAGGTTTGGAGCTGAGATACCAAAGGCTAAGGTTGGCATGAAAAGAATGCACCAAAACAAAACAACCAAGGCTTCTGTATATATGTCAGGTGTGTCCTTCACCCATGCGAGTGCCCATGTGTTCTTGGGATTTCCACACTGGCCCATGTACATTAAGTTTTCTGAAAAAGTCCCTGATGCTGGGAATGATTGAAGGCAAAAGGAGAAGGGGACGGCAGAGGTTGAGGTGGCTGGATGGGGTCACTGGAGAGGTGGGTGTGGGCTTGGGTGGGCTCTGAGGGATGGTGAAGGACAGGAGAACCTGGATGAATGTTGTCCATGGGGTTGTGAAGAGTCAGGCACAACTTTGTGACTGAACAACAACAACAACAAAAAGCACACTTTTTGGTAGAAAGGCCAGGTATGGAATAAATGCATTACAAAAGTCACACAGATGTCATGTATTCATACCATATTAATAGCATGCAGCACAGATATCTCTGTGTGTTTTTCATGGACAGCCCCAGAGTGACCATGGGCTTCTTTACTTCTTATTTTATTCTGTAATGCTTACCTGGAGCACTTGCCATCCCACACCAAAGGCCGTTTGTAGAGGTAGGATTCTCAGCTTGTGATGTTCAGCAGAAGCAACTTCACGGAAGAGGCTGCTAGTCATGCCCAAGGCACTTAGTGGCTACATGCTCTCCAGTGTGATGGGGCATGAGCTTCAGTGATTGGTTGATCGCGCTGTGGATGCCACAGAGCAGATGTGACATCACAATTACAGCAAAGAGGCAGGCAGGGTTGCTTAGAGATGCAGGAGCCCTGAGGCAGGGTAACTGAAAGGAGGGAGTGAAGCAGGAAGTGGGCTGAGGAAGGGATGCCTGCAGGAAAAGAGCCAGAGAAGGAAGGTGAAGTGAAGGCTTGAGATAAGACAAAGGAACACTTGGGGAGGGGCTTTTAAAGAAGGATGAGAGAGCAAGGAAGGGGCTAGGTAAAGAGTGGGGGGCTTCCCTGATGCTAAATTTATGGGGGCACAAAAGAGGGTCTGAACCCTTTTACTATTGCTTCCTGAAGGGGTGAGCTAAAAGAAAGAGCCAGGGGTCTTGCAAATTTCATTAAGCCTGTCCTCATATTTTTCCCATAATCCAAGCATGCAATTCAGTTGCATCTAGCCATGAAAAAAAAAAAAAAAATCCTGCTTGGACTTGTTTGCTTTCCTTTTACTCTATGTTATGATAAAGGCAAGGGGTCCATTCCTTCCCTGTTGGTTGTTGCTATTCCAGCAATTTACTGTGGAGGTAATTATGTGTTTGTTTGTTTGTTTGTTTGTTTGTTTGTTTGTTTATTTATTTGGTGTTGTGCTTCCTTCCATCCTTCCCCAGCTTCTCTGCTCTCAGAGCTATCTGGACCCGCTCAAAACCACCTACCTCTGCACTCCAGCACCCATGAACTATGCTCCACTTGACTTTTTCTGGACTGTGCCCTCTAGCCCACAGTCCATAATGTTGTCGTTTCATGGGTGTGTAACCCTAAGAAGAAGTCCCAGGGAAGATGAGGGACAACAGAAGGCAGAGTGGAGGAGATGCTTCTCTACCAGGACAAAAATGGAGGAGAGAGTCCAAGGGATGAGTCTGAGCTAGCCCCACCACTCTCAACATCAGCACATTGACTGTGGGTATCTGCCCAGGAAGCCCTAGAGCCATTCATGCGAGAGGTACACTAGTAGTAGGACTTCTATCAATATTCAGCCTGTGAAACCTAGTGGAAGGGCCTTATAGCAATATATAAGACCCTATCATGAAGGGACTGGGCCCGTTGCCTATTCTGATCTGGTTCATGCGCCCTGCATCTGTAATTTTCATGGCCAAAATGTGATCCATTGACAGTAATCCAGTTAGAGCCCTATGCCAGTGCTCCTATAAGTATACATGCAGGGACATTTCCTATAGCCTCATGTAAGACCCCATTCCTCCTCCTCCTCCTCCTTCACACATTTATGTTGAAAAAGAATAATGTCTTTAGACTGATGTCTTTGGCCAGACTCAGATGCGTATGGTGTGCAGCACTGAACATAAACCGCAAATCTAAGGTATTGAAAATACACGTCTCTTCCTCTACCTTCCATTTAACCTATGTTCCTGACTATTTTGTTGCTGACAGTCATTTGTTGGGTGGTGACTGGTGAGAGAGAGAAAAACAAACAAAGACAGAGAGTTAATTTAATGTGACAGCAACATGAAATCCTTCTTAGTTCAGGCAGCTTTTTCACCCGAGAAGTCCAGAGCTCTTCAATTAGAAGCAACCACTCAAGGTAACAACCGTTTTGCTTGGAAGTGATAGTAGTGATTTTATCTGATCTTCTTCAGATAATTATACATCTTTCTTTCATGTTCTCTCTCCCTTTCTCTCTCTAGCAATGTAAAACACTGCCCAGTCCTGCTCTGAAGCAACAAGAACATCTGATGTTTTGTACAACCTTTGCAATATAAGAGAAGTATTTATCCACATTTATAAAGCTTCTGTTGCTGGTGGAACAGCTCACTCTGTCAGATTCCTGAGTCATAACTGAAGACTGTGTTTGCCACCGTTTCTGTTACTAAAGCAGAATAGATTCATTTATTGAAGGAAATGTTCAGATCTGTAAAAACTAACTATACATCACTAAGCTGGAACTGCACATTAGAAGTAAGTGCAAAAAGCATTAAATATATCTATGTCATTTCTTGGCCGTTCTGTTTTGGTATTCACTAATAGGGTTCAGATGAAACTCTCTGAAATCCATCCTTCTGGGATTCTCAGACTTTCTCTTGCGCTTGGCCCAATTTTGCAGAGAGAGCCAAGAGGGAGTCTGTGCCTGCTTGCAGAATAAAAGTTATGTAACTAGCAACCTTCCTCCATGTCAGGCACAGCAACACAAAGTCTGTGGCAGGTGGTCTGCAAGAGGAAAGCTACTTTTATAGTGTGTGGGGCTCCTTTTCTGTCCAGTAACTCAAACTCAGGGCTTCAGCAAAGTGGACTAGAGTCTGGAGGGCCAAGCAAAGGGCATCTAATGGATTCCCATCTCCCCAAGATTGTTTCATCCACATCCCTGCTCCTAGCATTAAATGTTGGTTCTGTTGGATGGGTGTCACTGGCCTGAGACATTAGGGAATGACCATTGCCATCAGTCCCAAAAGCCCACTACAACCAGTCGAGCCCAGTTTCTGCTTTGTCCAATGGTGGTCCTGGGTGAATTGCATCTTTTTCTTGTCCCTTAAGCTTCTGGGATCCCAACATAACTTTGCTCCGGACTTGTGCAATTGGGGAAATCTGCATTTCTGTGAATGTGACCTAAAGATTCTAGAGCATACCAGCTTTTCCCAACTTGGACACACTTGCAAATCAGACTTTCCCCCTTTTGGGGTGGACTGCTGCAAATCTGCTTTAGTGCTAATGCACTTCTGTGTTAATGCCTACTTGCACAAACAGGTGCCCATGCTAAAATGGACTCATGCAAATGGAACACAATTTCCCTCCATCCCTGAAATACAATCCAATTCAGTCACAAATGGACCAGGGAACAAAAGAAGCCTGGCCATCTAAAATATCAGCAGAATAGATGCAACAAAAGCTGTTCAGTGGAACAGGATGAAGTTGTGAAGGAATTAGAATGGCAAGCACAAGAATGCTGGGTTTGGCTTGGCTTGGCTTGGCTTGGCTTATTTTATTTTTGTTTTACTGTTAAACCATCCCAAGACTACAGTAAGGAACAGTCTTAAAAAGTTTTAAATAAATAATAAATAAATAAACAGCACTGGCTGGTCGTACTGGCTTTTTGTTATTAGAAATAGAAACACTAGAAGTCAATAAGTCAGGCTTAGGTGCCTTTGCCTCTACTACTTGCAGGTTAGATTACTGCCAAATATTTTGCAAAGTGTTCTGTTACTATACCTGGTCTAAAATATAATAGCCTATAGGACTATAGTATAATAGTTAACTAGTAGTCACTGCACTAAGCATATTCCACTTGCATTCTGGTAGTTTCTTACTGGTTCAGGCTAGTTCCTGGAAACAACTGAAGTCACATTTAAAGCTCAAGCCCTACCTGGTTTGATCCCAGGGTACCTGAAGGGCTCTCAGACCAAATAGACCTCTCCCAGTGCCGAGGTGGTTACTGCAAGCCCTGCAATGTGACCTCCTCACACTGGACTTTTCTGGAATAGAGGCTCCGAGCCTTCCAGATGGTGCCATGAAGAAAACCTTTTTATCTGGCTTCCTGGCTTCTCTTGCCTGAGCAACACTTCAGTGTGCTTCTCTTTGGCTGAGCCTTTGAAGGGACAGTGGGATAATCTTTTGGTTAAGGTATTGTAGACTGAAAATACTTTTCATTTGTGATATGTGAAACATTTTGCAATAGTTTTAATATGGCACACTGTCAATATATTAAATTACACAGAGGTGTATAAATTGGTCTGACATTAACTATGTATTAAACTGACTTTTCTTCACTCTTTTTCTCTGTCGTACACACACACAGAGAGAGAGAGAGAGAGAGAGAGCGCATTTAAAATTGTTAGACTCCTTGGGTAATTTGTGTGCATGTGGAAAAGCAAGGTCAAACATTTCCAATAAGTAAACAAGCAAACAAACATTAGAGCTAAAATAAACTTCAGAGCCAGTCCCGTTCAATTTGTTGCATTGTGATATGGTGCCAGAAAAACTAAAACCAACTATATTTCAGAAGGATTTAAATTTCTGGCCTGAGTCACTTTTTAAAAAAAATGTTTTGATGTGTGTCATTACTTTAAATTATTTTCTAAGAACTGATTAAATGCATGGATTTCATTTGCCTGAGGAAAAAAAAATCAAACTGAATTTGGAGCCCTCTATAGTTGTGTGAAAAGAAGCATTCAGGATGCAATTTCATGGATGTTTAGACTCATTCAGGTCCCAGAATTCCCCAGCCAGCAAAGCTGCCCAGGGAATGTTTGGATCTGCAGGACTTTCTTCTGTCTAAACATGCATAGGATTGTGCCGTTAACTGTGATCTGGACTGAGCAACATGCTGCTTCCCATGGTATGTGGCCCCAGATATTTCACTGCAAGGATGAGACAAACACCTGTTGAGACATTTCAGAGATCCCAAACGTTATCAGTGAAGGAGCTGCCTGATATGGGCAAAAGAGCAATGCCTTGAGACAGGTGCTGAATAACGTAGAAACATAGAAACAGAGTGAGTCAGAAGGGGTCTCCTGGGCCATCTAGTCTGCCACCCAGCTCCAGCCAGCTCCACTCATGACATGCCTACCATGTATATGTCCAGTCTATCCTTGAACACCTCCCGTGGAAGCCCATTCCATGCCCTTGGGGTCCCACCTGTCAGGAAGTTCTTCCTGGCATCCAACTTGAACCTTGGTTCCCTGAGCTTTGCTCCATTGGAATGTGTCCTGCCCTCCACTGCAGGGGAAAAAGGGTCATGACCCACCTCTGTGTGGCAACCCCTCACGTGCCTGGGTGTCACTAACAGGTCCCCTCTGAGTCTCCTCTCTCCAGGCTGAAAAGACCCAGCTCCCTCAGTCTCTCCTCAGTCAATAAGCAGTCGTAGAGAGTGGAACCAGCTGGAACAGCAGGTTGGGTAGCCCGATGCCAAAGAGAGCAGGGTCCTTGAACCATGAGAGTGCTGTAGAAGAGGGATGACCAGCTAGTGATGTGTAAGGAATTGAGGTCCGGTCATGGGAATCCATCAGATTTCCTTGGCTCAAGTTCCAGGACTCCAGCCTGCATTGCTGTCTCACACTGAGTGCTCCTTTGGACATCTGGCAAGAAGTAAGTTCAAGGGATTCCACAAGAGTTGTACAGATGCAACCCATGCCCCTGCTGTGCAAACTGAGTCCTGCTTCCACACACATGACTTGTGAGCTTTGCATACTTTGTGCAAAGAAGCCCCCAGCGTTCCCAAGCATTTGCAGACTTGATTTCAGTTTGGCTCACTTCCAGGGCTGTGCCAGGCAGGAAAAAGAAGCCTGACAAGCACAGCAGAGCTGTATCCCAGCCCGCTGTTTGCACCCTTATGACAAGCCATAGCGGCTGCAATTCCTCATCTATTCAGCTCTTAAAGTCACGGAGACCCATCTCCTTTGTGTGTTGACACCTCCATCAGCAAAGAGGGGTTCTTGACTGAAAGGCTCTGTGCATTTCCTAGAATGGCTTTCAAATTCAACAGGGGGGTTTTGAGCTCAACAACTCACTTGGCAAATGTTTCCAGTCATTGTCTGAAGATACTTCATTCTGAGAGAGCCAGTATGGCACAGTGGTTAAGAGTGCAGGACTGGGACTCAGACGATCGGGGTTCGAGTCCCCACTCAGCCATGGAGCCAACTGGGTGGCTTTGGGCCAGTCACAGACTCTCAGCCCAACCAGCCTCACAGGGTTGTCATGAGGATAAGACTGAGAAGAGGAGGAGGAGTATTGTATAAGCTGCCTTGAGTTCCTTGAAAGGAAAAACAAAGGTGGGATATGTATAACCAACTAACTAACTAATATGTACTGCTGGCTGGTTTTTCCCCATTTCTACATAGGGGATGAGAATGTGCTTCTGAATTCTGCGATGTTCAGAGAATGTCTTAACAAAGCAGATTACCCCTGTTCACTGCCATGTGACTTAATGGTAACATGGTCAATTTCTGTTCATTACTGCAAAGCGAAGCGAAGCGAGATAAATAAGATGAAAATGTTAATAATGTGGGTGTCATGACTCTTTTCATAAGCACTTGTCCCACACCTTTTCTCATTTTATCACTAATCCCATTCATTATGAATGGGGACACTTCACACATTCTATAGTTTAACTGTACACCTAAACAGGTCTTGCTAGTCCTGCCGTAAACATGTCCTTCCAAAGGCATGAATCACACATATGTTCTTATCAGAGAGTTGTTGTTGCTTCTCTCTCTCTCTCTCTCTCTGGGTTATTTACAACGATACATGATTATTTGCAGAGTCACTGCTGACTATGCTTGGTGAGAAACCTCCATTTTCATTTGTGTAATGTGCAAAGGAACTTGAAAGGACACATTATACTGTGGCCTTTTTCAGTTTGGGGTTTCCAGCTATTTGGGCCTTCAGCTCCACCATTCCTGATCCCTGGCCAAGCTGTCTGAGGCTGATGGCAACTGAAGTCCCAGGTAGCTAGAGAAGAAGAAAGTTGGGGAAGGCTGCTATATGGAATCAAAGCAACAACCAGCTGAAAAGGGAGAGTCCATCTTCTTTTTTATGGTTTGAAGATGTACCTACCCTAGGGAGATCTTTCAGTTAATTCTTGGATTCCTGTTGTGAAGATGGAATGCCAGCCATGGCAATTACATTAACACCCTGCTGTCCATCCCTGCTCTGAACAGATCTGATTAACATGGCGTTTAAAGGCTGGAGGCATCTGGCTAGCTCATTGGCTCAAAAGCTCCTGACTTTGATAGCTCCACTGGAGTTCTAAACACTTCAGATTGTTGGGAAAGTCATCTAGCAGAAACAAGACTGTTTTTGCAGCACCCTCTACTTCTTTAATTGGATTTAATTGTGTAGAACTTTCACCCAGCAGCAGCAACTGCATGATTGTTAAGATAATCCATGCCCTACTTGAGAAGAAATATCTGCTAGCACCTTAGCTACTGTTTTAAAAGCTGGCATGCTTATTTCCTTGAGTTTATGCAATAGAAACTCAGAGATAGGGAGCTCAGGTTCTGAAATGCCATGCCAGCCAAATGCTGGGTTAGACTTTCTGTTTAGCTGAGTGCCATGCAATGCAACCCTTTATGTGCATCCCTGGAAGGAAGCTCCCACTGCTTTCAATGGGACTTATTCCATCCTGTATAACAGGGCAGGCTGATTGAGTTGAAGTATTTTCAGAGGCTAGGGAAGGAGCAAAGTCCATCTCATCCAGTTTAGCTAATCGGCAACCTTCCTGTAGGCTTCCTTCCATATCTTCCTCCTTTCAATTATGCTGAGATCACAAAAAAAGTCCTACTGTATGGTGAATTGCCCTGGAAGAGGAATTTAATGCAATGCATTTCTTTGGAAGGATGGGTGGATTTCTCTCTCCCTCTCCCTCTCTCTCCCTCTCTCTCTCTCTCTCTCTCACACACACACACACACACACACAATGCACATATTGCTGACTACATAGCTGGTAAGGTAATATGCTTTTCTTCTTTTATTCATTGTAGGGAATAGGGTGGCCATAGGCCTACTTTACAGCATATACTTTTCTATCTGCAAGGTCATTTCGTCCAGGTCTGCTCTGCAAACCACAAGAAGAATGAAGCATCAACACTCAGTGATGCTTCACCTGGTTACAACATACCCTGCTATAATGAGATGCATTTCTAATTAAATTATAGTGATTATTTTCAAAGTTGCATCCATACAAATAAATGACTATGTGGAGATGTCGTGTAAATCAATCATTTAACAGTGTCTGCAGTTCCAGTGATATGATGCTGGTCACTCTAAAACAAAACAGAGGCTAGGATCAGATGAGCAAGTTCAGCACTCAGTTAATATTCCTTTGACTTCCCTCAACAATCCTCAGATACTTCTTCTGCAGGAGAACCCCCAAACTGACTCTAATTTCTTCCTTAAGAAGTTTAGGTGACAACCTGAGGCTTATACAGAATCCCGTGCAGAAGTCGCGTTAGTATTTTCAACTCTTCTGTCTTCTGTCAGATTCCCTCAGATGTTTCGTTTGAGAAGGAACTCACACATCATGTGCTTTGCATTTCACTCTAAGCAAAATTTCTGTGGCAACTCCAATGTCTTATGGACAGGAGCACCTCCTGAATTCAGTCATTATTGTCCAGGTCCCAGACATCTGTTGGAGGACTATGAAGATGGATGGGCAACTCCTCATCCTTCTAGCATCACTTTCTGTCTTTGAATTTTACAAAGCTTTTGTTGTGATCGCTATTTGTTCCTTTCACAGTGTGAGCTCTTTTTTTGGTGAATTGAAGTTCTACCCCTGCAATTTCTTCTTCTTTGTTGACATCTGTATTTCTACTTTTCCACTAGAAAATTAGGCTTGCTTTATAGTTCAACTTCCTTTCTGGAATTACTTCTTGTCCTAGGACTTGTTTCTTCCAACTTTTCACTAGTTCTAAAATTCATCACTCTCTTGACACAGTTTGTGCTTTAGTTGTATTCTTCAATTTATTCCAGACTGGAATATCATATTATTGGTCTTCCTCTTTCCAGCTTTTGTTTCTCTTTTCTCTTCTGCCACCATCTGATTTTTTGCTGTTCAGATTTGACTGTGTTGCACCCTTTAAAATGTATCTTTTACACTGGTGGCTACATTGGTATTGTTTTCAATGTGAGATTTTATGATTAAGACTATTATAAGCACAGTGCATCGACGGTTTAACAAATCCTTATATCTTTTTATTCTTCTGTTGGTTCTTTGGGCATCTGCCTTCTGTTTAAACTACATATTCCTTCTTTTTCAGGACTCTGTCTTTTTTCAAGCTCTGTCCCACATCTTTGGAATGCCATGCCAATGGAAATCTTCCATTCCCCTGTTTTAATTTTAGACTGCCCTAATTAATTAGATTTGGGGAGTGATCTAGCTAGAATTCAACTCAATTGGTCCTTTCATCCTTCACACCCACAGTGTATCAGAAATATGAAGCTGCAGACAGAAGAAGCTGGATGCAAGGAAAGTCTCAGCTTATTCCCTTTGGCTATGAAACGTTAAAGGTCCACATTGGGGTGAGATGGATCCATGCAAAGAAGCTTTAGAAGAAGAAGCACACCTTTCATATCAAAGCCTGTGCATTGTGAAATCTGGTATCTACATCACCCTATGCCCAAAGTCAGTGAATTCCATTTCACTTCTCATTTCAGTCTAGACATGGAGTCCTTTAGAGCTGCAGTTATTAATTCAGAATGACTAACCACTGATTAGAATGAATACTTAGAACTGCATTGGACATCATGATGACAGCTTGAAGGCATGGTGAGCAGCCCTGTTGTTCCCCAAAGTAGGAGAGGCAATCTCTCCTCACAAGCCACCTGTGATTCTGATGGACAGATAAGTGCACACATCCAGTTGACCATGGAAAGAGATTTGGAATAACCTGCAGGAGCAGCTGCAGATTTCCACCTGGAGTCTGTGCATCCAGCCAACAAATTTTCTTCTTCTCCATTGATTTTGAAGCGGCTTTGGTTAGGATGGTGGTTGTGCTGACTAAATGATATATGTGTAAAACCCATTTCCATCTACTCCTTCATCTGATAGAATGGGAACGAAATGTCTTACCAATGAAGATGGATCTCACCTGCTGTCTCTCTGTGATATAAGAAAAGATGAGAGTCTTTCAATGAAGCTTCCTCTCTTTGTGCACCTTGACTATTATGCCATTTGCAATAGTAAATGCATTCTTTACTTTTCTCAATTGCTGTTTACGTTAGTCCAATTCACTGGGAACCCCTCAAAATAATATTCCCCAACCTGCTGCCTACCACATGGATTGGTCTATAAGTTCCATCATCCCTAGGCAAGGTGATGGCACTCATGATCCAAGCACTTCTAGAAGGCACTGGGTTTGGAACATGTATCCTAAACAAAATGCATGGCATATATTCCATTGTAAAGTTTTGCATATTAGATAAGTGGTTGATTTGGAGCTGATCAAGCATATCAATGATTTTGTTTGGTGCACAAGTTTATTGCCTCTTGGGGATACTTCCAGTTAGTTCTGCTCTTCATGGATACAACCGCTTCTAAGGGTTTTTTGCTGAGCACAAAAATTGCACAAATTGGTCATGCACAAATTGGTCGTGGTGACAATGTTGACAAGTGCATAACTCAGATGCACAGATATTTTGAGGTAGCTGCTTCCTGCCTGTTGGTACACAAGCCAGCCTCTTTTACTCAGTTTGTTCCTGGAATTCCTTGCTAAGATGATGATGATGATGTTGATGATGATGATGATGATTGGAGCTAGTAGGTTAGGAATGTGGAACTGGGACTCAGGTGATTCTGGGTTCTAGTCTGTGCTCAGCCATGGAGCCAACTGGGTGACTTTGGGCTAATCACCAACTCTCAGCCCAACCTACCTCACAGGGTGGTTGTTGTGGGGATAAAATTGAGAGCCAGAGGAGTATTATGTAAGCCGCTTTTGTTCTTTAAAAAAGGAAAAGAAAAAGGTGGGATATAAATCTAAATAATAATAATTTCATTTTCATACAATGTTAACTAGATTATATATGTACAGTATGTGTTCATGTTTACAAACCTTCTGCTTTATCATCAGGTTTGTTGATACTTTCACAGCCATTCAGACATTCTGTTTAGCTAGGTGCCATACAATGCTACCTTTTAAGTGCCTACCTGGAAGGAAGCTCCCACTGATTTCAATGGGACTTATTCCATCCTGTACCACATGGCATATAAAGTATGCATTCTGCTACTGGGCAGAATGATTGTTATTAAAAGTCAGAACAAATGCTTGTACATACATGAAATCTGCTGAAAATGTTACCATTTTAGTTCCATGTGCACAATTTCAGATTTGAACCCATGTATATTTCAAAGTTCAATTTTAATCTCAGGATTTCAGACTCTTGATCATTAGCAGGTATAAGGTGTGGAATCCATAAACTGTCAGCTATCTCTTAATACTGTCAAACTGCGCTACATATTTACCTGCCAGTACGTCTCAGTGCTAGATGCAATAGCATTTCAGCTATCAAATGCTTGGATGTCAAGTATAGATTGAAAATATGCCAAATATTCAGCAACATCTGATTTATTTATAGAATGCATCTGGAGCCCTGCACTGGAGTGATGCAGTTATTTATTTATTTATTTATTTATTTATTTATTTATTTATTTATTAAAACATTTTTATGCTGCCCCATTCGCCAAAGCCTCGGGGCGGCTTACAACAATAAATTACAATAAATATAAACATTAAAAATCCAAAAAATACAATATAAAATTAGCCTCCCTGGCCAGATAATTGTCCCCTTCTAACAGTACTATCCAGTATGACACCAATGTTCAAAGAAGGTTTTGGGAGCAAACTCTATTCAACTCCAGTTGTATTTATGGAGGCTTTCTTTTAAGCAACAACTCCGGGTGTACTATTTCCAGAGAAAGGCCCATGGTTAGGTACGGGGGAGACAACATTTAGTTTGTATTTTAACATGATCCAACCTGATTCATACCTCCTGAACGAAAGTGTGAACTGGAATGCAATTATCCTCACGTTCTGTATTTTGCCAAATTTTTGGGATGTAATTCTCCAGTTGAAAACAACATACAAAAAGGCATATATTAAGGAAAATAGCATTAAAAATGCATACATTGGGGGAAATTGTGTACAAAAGGGCACAGATCAGGGGAAATTGCTTGCAAAAATGCATATTCATGAGAAATGGCAAATAAAAGGGAGTGGAAAGAATTTCCTTGCATACAAATGTGCATTTGCATCTTTGTGAGGAATTAAGAGAGGGTGAGAGAGAGAGAGAGAACATTCAAGGACTGATGCAGAAATAGGAATGAACATGTGCAAACACACCTTTCCGGAAAGCAAAAGAGATTTGTGCATTGGAACCTATTGTAAGGATGAGCACAGAGTTCGGCCACATGAGGCTTATCTGGAAAAGGGTTCTGTCAGGCTGACACTGCCCTTTCTCCATCCTTTCCAGATAGTGTAGCCAGGTGCCCTGCTTTAGAGAAGGCAGTCCTTCATGCCTGCTCTCTTTTTGATGGCCTTCCAAGGCCATATTTGATTTACAATGGAAGAACCATAGGTAGGAAAAACCTGCAGGGCCTTTGAATCACCCACCAACAGTTAGCAACCAGAAACCCAGTAGTTACACAGGAATCTATTCCTTTTTTATCATAATGAAAACCTCTGAATTTGCTTTTATACGTATCAGCATATGCAATGCAAATTGGTCTCCTCCCCTCCCATCCCCCCTCCTCCTCAGCAGTGGGTAAGCACCCACCCTATTTCCACAACAGGAAGGAAAGTTCTGCTATCCTCTAAATTCCTGAAAACAGCGTGGCCCAGAACGCACAATTCTGCTCTTTCTGCAGTCACAAAAGCTTCCTGGGCCTGGTTATAGAATCCAGGATGCTTTCTAATTTCTCCCTGGGTGGAACTTGCAGTGCCCCCCCCCCATTACAGTAGCATTTTCCATGGCAGCTGGGCTATGTAGTATCTCAAAGTCATGTTCATTTACGGGTTGTGGGGATGGAAGGACCCCAGAGCCCTAAAGTGCATTGAGTACTGCTGAGCTGTAGATCAAGGCCAAGCTGCCTCTCTTCCCTGGCTGACTGCATTGAAATTACATTTTTACTAGGCCAGTTTGAATGGAATTCAGAGAAATAATCAGCCTTGAGGTGCGTATATTGATTTGTTTGGCTAAATCTTAATAGTTAGCAGATATCAAAGTCTCCAAACAAAAACCAAACTAGTGCGTCAGGCTATCCTTGGTGTTGTGCTTATTAACATTTTGAATGCAACTGTCAGGTACACCATTGATTTTGGAAGTTTAGATGGATGTTTCATTAGAAATATTGTGATACATGCTAGGAAGAATAATCTTATTCTTTTGTAGGGGAAAAAGATCCACAGCAACACAGAAGGCAACAAGGCAGCCATTGGGTGACTGACCCCAAAAGGTTCCATACATCAGGAATTCCAGGGCTTGGACTAAAACCATTTGAGCTGGAACTCAGCCTGGGGAAATTCTGAGAGCAGTGAATTGCGTCCTAGGTGCTGTCCATCCACTGAAGTGAATGGGACAAGCCAAACTGGCACTGGCTATGATCCTGTGTGTACTGAAGACTCAAAAGCCACTTAATGCACTGAAGGAAGTGTGATCATCTTTGCAGGCAGTGGGGCACCTCTGAGTAAGCTGGAATTTGGCCTTGTCTTTCAGCCTTTGGAAAAGCACAGCAATGCTCCTTGTGGCTCTGCATGCTTTCTGTCACCCCAACTCCCATCATCCCCAGCCAGGACCACGATTTCCTCATCAGTGCCAAAAATTCATATAGTCTTGCATGCTTCCACCTTTTAATATTCCCTTTTTGCGGAAGAAATACATGTTGAAGCAAAACAGCCAGAGACGTGGAAAGGAGACAAAACATTAAGGTGAGAATAGGAACAGATGCTGTGTGTGTGTGTGTGTGTGTGTGTGTGTGTGTGTGTGTGTGTGTGAGAGAGAGAGAGAGAGAGAGA